>NC_137792.1:61572075-61861207 GCF_963383645.1 Muscardinus avellanarius | reverse complement strand
TGTCAAATAGCATTGATTTTTCTCCACTTTCCATCTTCAAGAGTAAAGCTATTTCCAGTCCACAGAGATGGAGATAAATCCTAAACTGGCTAAAAATGCAGGAACCCTGGCATGAGAAATCATTGGGTATGTCTTAACATTTGACAGATGTAATTTTTCTTCTCTAATTTCTGACACTCATATTGTTGTTTCTCAGCTCTCTGTGTCTTTTTTCCACAAAGGGCATGTCATTTGTCCTTTGAAACACATGTTCAACTTCCACAATGTTCTGCATTGCCCTTGCTGACCTGCTCTTATGACACACACTTTGTTTTAGTTACTCCATCTTTGATTTCTTACAAAGGTCATTTCAAGGCCCAATCAATGAAAATACAAGAGGAAAAAGTTGATTCAGTTCATATTATCTCACGTAAGTCAGTAGAAAAGTTTCCAGGATGTAGAGCTCCCAGTATCTCATAGAAACCTCTTAGTTCTTACAACTTCAACTGGAAAATATATCTTTGTGTGATGCTTTAATTTTTGAAGTGCTGCCTTTAATATTCAGCACTTTTCTTTCTATTATTTTAATTTGCTACTCAGATACATTCAATAAAATCTCTTCATTATCACTATTGTTTCTTTTGGAGCAAAAGTAATTTGTTCCATTAATTTGAATCCTACATCTGTCTTCCTTCTGTTTGAGATTTTATATATTTTAGGTAAATGTAAGTTGTGTGGACAAAAGTTTTATTCATAACAGTGTTTTGAGTATAATTAAAAACTAATGAGTGCTTATCAAAAGCACAAATCTTATATATTAAAAATGATATATTATTCCCACATGCTGGTCCTCCCTCTACTACTGTGTTTCAAACACTTTTGTTTCAAGTCTACAATTCTACCATACAAGGTACTCTTTCTCTAATAGCACAAAGTCAATATTTAACATACAAATTGATGTGGCTGAATTCCCAGTTCAAAACAATTTCTCACCTTAACCCATTCATACTTAGGTGCATGTTTCTCACATAGTTGAGTGCTTCTTGATGTGAAGATAGGAATTGATAACATACATATTTGTAAATATGAGTTCCACCTTACTTGCTGAAAAATATATGTACACAGTAGAATTTTACTCAGCCTTAATGAAGAACAAAATTATGTTACTGGAAGGGAAATGGATGGAACTAGAGAAAATTATGCTAAGGGAGGTTAGCCAGTCACAGAAATGTAAGAAATCAGATACTCTCTCTAATATGTGAAAGCTAGGGAGAAAAAGTGTCATAGGAGGAACTCTAAATGTATGAGAAGCCAAAAATGAGCAAATAAGGTGAAATAACGAAGGTGTATGGGAGGAGGGAAGAGATAAATTTCTAATGTACATGATGTGCATTCACAAACATATCAGAGTCAATCAATATGAAATAGAAACGAATGCTTGTGAAGCTCCCATGGTAATTCTAAGGCACAAAAAGTTTTGAGAAACAGTGGATTATGCATCAAATTTGAGCAAATTTGCTTAGTCATTCAGATTTCTGCAGTTTGAATATAGTGTGTTCTGAAAATTATATTAGATTTAATGTTCATTGTGATCCACTAATGGGGTATAAATGTAATTCAATTGTGAGGTTTAAAGGTGTGCCTTTCTTGGAATTGCTTGGAAATAGATAAGTCCAACAGAAAGAGCCCCATTAGAGATTTCAGGTGGCTTTATAAGAAGAGTAAGATATCAGAAAAGATACAATATACACAAGCTGTCTCCTGCCATCTGATGTCCTGAGCCTCCTTGAATTTTCATCAGTAAGAAAGGCCACCATGAAATACTGCTCAACAAACTGGGACAAGAACCAACAACTAAAATAAACTGCATTTCAGTATAACTTACTTAGACTATGCCCATGTTATTTTGCTATTAGCAACAGAAAATAGACTAGAACACAATCCATTAAAATTGGACAAACATTTTCTCTAGCCTTATCATTGTAATTATCACATGTGAGCACTTCTTTTCATCCATTAACTCATCTTTATTTATTAATTGTGTAATCCATCAGTTACTGAGAATATATTTATGATGCAATATGTTTGGAATTATCTAGGCTCTGGGGATAGAGAGGAGAGCAAAACAAACTGGATCTTGTTTATATATTCTTATTTCCTTTGTGCATTTCTCACCCATCCTTTAAGTCATAGGACCATATCATAGATCTTCTCAATCTATATAATTTCCCTGAGTCATAAACTCCAATGCCCTTTGAAATTCTCTGTTGTGATATCAGTTGTGTTTCTCTAGTCCACTTCTCTTTCCTGATCTCTTGAGTTTTATACACACCTTACTTCTAAATATTACCATTAAAATTGTCCACATTCACCTTAAACTTACTGAATCAAAATTAACTACACAAACTTCCACCTCTCTATTGATTTTCTATTGCCTCCTTTTCTCAGTCAGAACCCTGTCCACCATAATAAACTCTGTCCTTTTCTGCCCACCATCTTTAGTTTCCAGTACATTGTGCCAATTATACTTCAGAAGAAATTTACAAATTATGTTAGTCCTACTCATGCTATCTTAGAGTAGGATACATCCCTGCTTGCCCAATTTAAAGCAACATGTATGCCTAATTCATTGCTTTTTTCTATTTAATGATAAAATAAACATTTGTTCCTTGTTACAAGAAAGATACAAGCTTATAAGAAAGTGGATAGTTTCTTCTTTTCTATTTACAACTATTGAAATAACTTGTGATAACTTGTAATAGGTAAAAATTACAAATAACTTGTAATAGGTAAAAATTTCTTTATTAATATTTCTAATAACTAAATTGATTACACTCCATTTGTTTTAGATGCCAATGCCTTATAATTTTCCATTTTGTTTTTTTTGAATTAATTCCCAGCTATTCTGCTTAGATACAATATAAATATGGCATATGCCATACTTATTTATTCCCTCTGTAACTGAGTAAAGATCCCAATACAATAATAATTGATAATTACTGACCTTTAAATATAGATATATTAAAAACAATAACATCTCCTATCAAATAACTAGTCATATAGATAGCTATAATAAAACAATAGGAGAAGATTCTCCTATCAAACAACTAGTCATATAGATAGCTAAAATATTTAATTCTCTCCTTGGACAGGAAAAGAGAGGAACAGAGAAATTAGAAATATTTACTATGTGTGCCAGACTCTACCTAAATGTTTTAAATAAATTATATTTTCTTCACAAAAACACAAGGTCAAAAGAGGTGTTGTTATTGCTATTTTCCCAAGTAAAAAGGTGAAGATAACTGAAATAAACACATTTTCTAAATTCATCACCTAACCAAGTAGAAACATCATAATTAAAACCCAGTTATACTTGGGGATACATCTTTAAATGTCATGGCATGAATCCATCTCCCAAAACTTCATGTGTTAGAAACATAACCCTAAATTCGTATATTAGTTTTATTTGAAAATTGGATATTTGGGAGGAAATTAGAATTAAATGAGGTCATGAATCATGATTGCATTAGTGATTTTAAAAGGTGAGACAGAAATATCTGAGATAACACATGTACTCTGTCTCACCATGTATTACCATAAGAATGTTATAAAGAGTTCCAGGAAGATGGCGACCAAGAGAAGCAGCACTTTTGAGTTCTGCTGATGCCCAATCTCCATTGTCTCAAAACAGCACTTTACAAAGCCAGAAAATACTATCAGTAGAGGAAAAAAATAATAACTGCAAAGGACAGAGACAAGAAAGATTATAAGACTTAACAGAGAGTAGAAAAGAAATCCACCCAACTTGCAACAGGTGTTGTGTGGTAGGTGCCACACTGGTGACATCTTGCCTCACAGCACCTGACTCCAGAAACAACAAGGAAAACAAGGACCTGAAGTGAGTAGCTACAGATCACTGGGTTACAATTCTTCAGTTCTTCCTGCACAAAGACCAGCTACACCTTCCAAAGGCTGAACTCACCATGCCCTCCAGGGATCTAGAGCAGAGCTCAACACCAGAAAAGAAACCCTCCAGCCTTGCTGCCAAGAATACCATGGCAGCACCATCTTTCCAGGAGTGGTCAAGCTCACCATGCCCACCAGAGTACAAGACCATTGTGCACCAAAATTGCAAGTGCAGAATACTCATGTAGAGTATTCTGCAGAGTATTCTGTAGAGTATTGGTTACTGTGGTCTGCACAGAAGAACTCCCAGTGCTGCTACCCCAGGGAATCGCACAGCCTTGATAAACTCCCTGGGTATGAGATTTTGTGGTTCAACCCACTGAAGGAGTAGTGGCTGCAAAGATTACCACACCCTCCAGAGATCCAGCTCAATAACACTGTAAGTGAAGTCATGGTTCTCATGGAAAAATGTCCAGTCCAGGGACCTCAGGAACTTATGCAGCCCCAATAAACTCTCTGGACCTGAGACTTTGTGATACAATCTGGAGAAGATGGGAGTGGGGTCTGCTGTTGGACATAGCAGAGGCTCAGACAGACTCAGGCTCTGATCAGTGGAAAGTGTAGGGGGAGACATACAATTAACACTATACCCAACTAATAGGATCTCCGGGATCAGCACAGATCTCTGAATCTTGATGAATGAGGAGAATTCAGACCAGCCTACCCCTAGCTGTGGAGAACAGAGATTCCTTCACTTAGTTTGGTCTCAGAGGCATACACCACAGACTGAGGCAGAGAGAGACTGAGAATCCAAATCTGTGGAAAGATTGGAGAGTGACCTGCCCTTAATACTAAATCCAGCCCCATGATACTGATCATCTGCATAGATTCAGAAAGACTCAGCAAACCAGACTCACAGCAGGAAAGATGCCAGTGGTACTCAGTATCTGCAAAGAGAGAGACTGCAGAATACATATCTGCAGAATACTCATTTATTTATAGAGTTGCATTAATTTGTTATTGGGGTTGTTTGTTTTGTTCTCTTTGTGTTTGAGTGTGTATGACTTGTTTTTTTTTTCTCTTTACCAACCCTCTCCCAAGCTTCTTCCATTGCACATACCTACTCTCTTCTCTCTATTTCTTTTCAAAATATATTTTTCTCTTTTCTATCTCTTCCTTGTCTTGTATTAAATCCACTTTATATCACTATACCAAAAACTCTACATTGGTTACTATAATATTGCAACATTTTTACTATTTCTAATCTCGAGTATATAATAACTTACCAAACTCATACTCTCATTCTATTTAACACTATATGAGATTTTACCCTATTCTTCCATTTATTCTTTCACTACCCTCCTTACTCAACCTTTACTGTTGAATACAATACAACATGTCCTTGGATATACCAGCTGACACCTAGAAACTGAGAGAAATCTACCAAAATAACAGATACAAACTTCTGAAATCATAATAAGAAGAAACAACAAGAGAGCAAAGATCTACCACAACCCCAAAATAACATGACCTAATAACACAGAATTGTTGAGTTCTTCAGAAACTCAAATCAGGAATGTAACTGTACAAATAATACAGGGCTTCCAAAAATTTTTAGAGAGATTCTGAAATAAATAAAGCATGCAATAATTGAAGTAAAATATCAATTCAAACATGAAATATTAAATAGACCACATGGAGAATAGAATCTAGCTTCTAAAAGATGATCACTCCCAAAATGAACACATAGTTTATAACTTAGAAAAAAACAATTTGACAGCAGGATTTGAACAATGAAGATATATGGAACCATCTTAAAAGAGCTAATCGAGCAAACAGTATTTCAAACAGAAGTAAAATCTCAATATGTTAGGAATTAATCTCTCAATAATCACACTGAATGTAAATTGCCTCAACTCCCCAATTAAAAAAAAAAAACAATGTGGCAAAATGGATTAAAAAACAGAATCCATCTACCTGCTGCTACAAGAAACACACCTTACAATTAAATATAGTAGCAAACTTAAGGTAATGAGCTGGAGCAAGATAATTCATGCCAATGGAACTCAAAGACAAGAAAGAGTAGCAATTATCATATCAGACAAGTTAGACTTTAAGTCCAAGCTTATTAGATGAGCCGAAGAAGGTCATTTTTTCCTGGAAAAAGGAACAATAGAGCCAGAGGAAATCATGATAATCAACCTTTATTCCACAAACATAGGTGTAGCTATTTTCATAAAACAAACTCTTTGTGACATTAAGTCACACATAAATTCCAATACTGAGAGATTTCAACACACTTCTCACACCATGAGACCGATCTTCTAGACAAAGGGTCAAGAAAGATGACTCAACCTAAAGAACTTCATTAATCAAATGGAACTGTTTGACACATATATAATATTTTACCAAACAACAGAAGAGTTTACATTTTTTCTCAGCTGCTTACAGAACCTTCTGCAAAATAGATCACATTCTGGGCCACAAAGTGAGCACTAGCAAATTCTAAACATGTGACATACTTTCCTGTGTCTTTTCAGACCACAATGGACTAAAATTAGCAATGAATTATAAGAAGACCCAGAGAAATCACAAAAACATGTGAAGACTGAACACCACAATTCTAAATGAAGAATGGGTCATAGAAGAAATAAGGCTTAAAATCAAGAAATTTCTAGAAACAAACAAAAATAGAAATTCAACATATCAAGACATATGGGAAACTTTGAAGGCAATATTAAGAGGAAAGTTTATAGCACTGAGTGCTCACATAGACAAAACAGAAAATCATCAATAAATAACCTAACAAAATACCTCAAAACCCTTGAAACACAGGAACAATATAACCCCAAAGCCAGTAGAAAACAGAAAATTACTAAAATCAAAGCCAAAATCAACAAAGTAGAGAATAGAAAAAAACACAGAAAATCAACAAAACCAAAAGCTGTTTTTTCAAAAAATTAACAAGATTGATAAACCACTAGCCAACCTAACAAATAAAGAGAGAGAGAGGGCGAGAATCAACACAAATAATGAGATAAGAGATGAAAAGGGAAATAGTACTACTGACAGTGTAGAAATTCAGAGGATTATCAGAAACTACTTTGAAAAAGCATACTTCAACAAAATAAAACATTTGGAAGAAATTGAAAACTTCCTTGAAAATACAATCTTCCTAAACTGAGTTAAGAAGATATAGAAAATTTAAATCAACCAATAGCAATCAAAGAGACAGAAACATCAATAAAGAATTTACCATCAAAGAAAAGCCCAGGGCCAGATGGTTTCCTAATTGAATTTTATAAAACCTTTATAGAAGAGCTAATCCCAAAATGCCTTAATATATTTTGTGAAATAGAAAAAAAAAAAAAAAAAAAAAACAGGACTCTCCCAAATACGTTCTGTGAAGTCAATATCAAAACCAAATAAAGACAGTTCAAGGAAGAAAAACTACAGGCCTATATTTTTGGTGAACTTGAATGCAAACTGCTTGACAAAGTACTAGCAACACACATTCAAAACCACATCAAGAACATCATACACCATGACCAGATAGGGTTCATCCCAGGTTTGCAAGGCTAGTAAAACATACAAAAATAAATCCATCTATTAATCATATAAACAGAACAAAGACAAAAAATTACATGATCATTTCAATAGATGTTGAAAAAGCATTTAATAAAATCCAACATCCTTTTATGATAAAAGCACCACAGAAAATTGAAATAAAAGACATACCTCGACATTGTAAAGTCAATTTATCATAAGCCCACAGACAACATCATATTTAATGGGAAAATTTTTTCAAGAATTCCCCTAAAGACAGGAGAAACACAAGGATGTCCATTATCATCACTTTTCTTTAATATACTACACAAGATTCTAGCCAGAGTAAGAAGACAAGAAAAAGAAATCAAAGGGGTACAAATAAGAAAAAAAAAAAAACCTCAAACTTCTACTATTTGCAGATGACATGACACTGTATTTAGAAGACCCAACAAAGTCAACCAAAAGGCTTATAGCACTGATCAACAAATTCAGCAAATTGTCTGGATAATAAATCAATATTAAAAAATCAGAAGCTTTTCTGTACACCAACAATAAATCTATTTTATTTCAATCCTGGCACAGGATTGAAGCCAGCCTCGCTGGTTTAAGAGACCCTGTTTCCAAATATATATATATATATATATATATATATATATATATATATATATAATTTCAATTATATAATATATATTTCAATTATATAATATATCTCAATTATATAATATATCTCAATTATATAATATATATCAATTATATAATATATCTCAATTATATAATGTATTTCAGTTATATAATATATATTTAAATTATATACCAAATATATAAATATATATTTATATATTATATATATATATATTATATATATAAATATTTAAAATATATACCAAATATATATAATAGATTTGGAAAAATAGCCCAGAGGTAGAAGGGTTTCCAGGAACCTGAGTACCACCCAAGAAAGAAAATGCAAAAAATGAAGCCAGTTATAAACTTTTGGTTACACTAGTCCAGGAGAGAGATAATAGTTTATATTAGGCTGTTAGAAGCAGCAGTGAAAAATGGACATATCTGAGACAGAGTACAAAAAGGCCAAAACTGTTTTTATCCTGCTGTTAGCATGGACTTTGACACACAGGTATTACCTGATAAAGCTAAGATGAATAAATGGTGTGCTACATTTTCTTCAAAGTATCCTTCATAATATGTTTATATTTTTCTTTGCTTAAATGGACAGAAGCATAAATTTCTTATTCAACCCACAAAACATAATGTGAGTTTTGTTTTCCATGATAATAAAATTTGTAGCTAATACATGTGGAAAATGTCGTAGGAAGCCAAACAGCACTCTTGTTTTATTTATGTATATCAATGCCGTTCATTTTAGTCATAAAGTACTCCAAGTGATGTCCTTGGTTCCCAAAATAAAACTCTGTGTGTGCCTGTGCCTGTGTGTTTTTATGTCAATAAAACTGTGTGTGTCTGTGTTGTGTGTATATCTGTATGTGTCTGAGTGTGTGTGTGTGTGTGTGTGTGTGTGTATGTGTGTGTATATGTATGTGTTATTGTGTAATGGGACAGGTAGGGAGTGAAAGCTTATTGAGGATACAGTTTCCTCTTCATATACAGACATATTAGGCACTGGCTTCCCTGTCTGTTGAACTGAATGACCAAAGTAGTCGTGATATATAATTTCCACATACCTAATTTAATATAAAAATATTTAGAAAGGGAGTGAATTTATCTATGAGGAAATGTACTCATGAAGAAGACTCACCTACCAAGAAATTGAAGAATAATTATGGTGTCTTCTAGTGCCATCTACTGCTAAGTTCTTGAAAAACAAAATGATCCTAATTGATAATATTTCACCTGTTTAATGGTATGGATTCTTAACATTAATGTGCAACTTGATTGTCAATACTGTCTTTACTTTGGCACCTTCTAAGTTAACAGACTCACTTAAATATGGCAACATATAGGTAGAGGGCTGATGCATTAAGTTTGATGATTCTTTGTGCGGGGTGATATTGCACATTTTATGAGGTTTAGCCATTATGCTACCACTATCCAATAGGTGTTAACAGCAACTCTTTCCCTGTTGTGACAATCAAAAAGTCTCTGGGCATTTCTAAATATTCTTTGGATACAAAATTATCCTAATTTAAGAAAAAAAAGGGTTTTTATATTAATGCATTAATTTTTCTACTCTGTAAACTATCTGAATGCATACTATATACAAATCATTAAGTTAACCTGTTAGAATACCCTGGGGAATAAAAAATCTATGATAAAAGTCTTTTCCCTCCCTCTTTTTACATGTTAGTGAGATTCACAGGTGCAATGCTGTCACCATCAACCAGGTGCTCTGGTTTCTAGATTAGACACCGATCCTAAGCGAGTTCTAAAAACTGAGGTTATTTCCTCATCTGCACAATAGAGATTAGTGCATAAATTTTATCTAAATCAAAACTTTTCAAAAGGTTCAAATAAGATCATTTCTGCAAGCAAAAATCAGAAGATACAACTTACCCTACTGTTAAAGAATGCTTTTGAAAGATTTTAGCATTTCAGATGCTGTACTCAGTCCACTTCTAAATTTTTTAATACATTGAATCCTTCCAAATGGCTGAAAAAATTAGAATTCTCCTGGGAGATATATGGATATTAAAGTTTTGAATTCTCTGGTTAAAATACTAGTCTGAGTCTCTAGTAGCCTGAAGAACCTGGATGCCATTACATCAACATGTCTAATTTTGCTGTGAACAGCACAAGCTCACCCACAACAAACATTATTGTTTAGCTGTCATTTTCGCTTCTAGTTGGTTGGAAGACGAATAAACTACATAGAACACATACAATTCAATTATAGGGTGAAATTTTCAAGTATTGAATTGGCATCAAAATAATATTTTTCACATCTATCTGTGCCTGTATGTTAAATCAACATATATTATATATGATTCAAGTAGTATAAAATATTTCAAGAAATATTATACCCCTTGGATCTTTAATAAACTTTTAAATAGTCACTTGCTCTAGCAGAAAATGATGGAAAATGCCTATTCTTTTATTTTAGGTTTTTCTTAGTGAGTAACAGACTTTTTTAAATTGGTAAACTGTGTTCATACATCTTAAAGGAGTACAAGATAGTAGAGACATATACCACTCATTTAGCTCTTCTCCATTTCCCACATCATTCCCTTTCCCTTCCTTCTCATTAGGGGATTTCCCTCTTCTCTCTTCTACTACCCCGAGTTAAGTCATTTTATTTGTCCATCTATGGTTTTTCCTCTTTTGTCTAGAGTAAAAATATATAAATATAAATTAGTGATAGTAGGGATTAAAACCAGTAACATTTTACATCTGAGTTACACCTTTAGCACTATTTTTACTATTTTATGACTTACTTTGAACAGGGGCTTGCTAAGTTCCTGTATGTTGGCCTTGAACCTGCAATCCTCCTGTTTCAACCCCCCAAGTACTGGGGTTATAGGGATGCACCATTATTCCTGGCAATAGCTATTTTTAAGGAATTGAATGGAAATAAAATTTCTGAACTTATTTGAAATAAAGTTTTAAGTGACTATCTAAAATAACCTTCATGATGTCTTAATTTTGGAGGTAAAATAGCTTTAATAATATGTAATATAAATACCATAAGATTCACTCTAATCCAGGCTTGGTGGTGCAAGCCTGTAATCCTAGTACTTGAAAGGCTGGGAGAAGAGGATTGTAGGCTCAAGGCTAGCCTCATCAATTTAATATGACCCTGTTCCAAAATACTCCTAGGTTTGGTCCTCAGTACCAAAAATATTCTTATCTATTAAAATGTACAATTTAGTAATTTCCAGTATATTCACAAAATTATGTCATAATCACCATTATCTGATGTTAGAAAATTTTCATCACACTCAACACAAACTCATTACACATTAGTGGCTACTTCTCATGCCTAATCCCTTTTCCCTCCATCACAAGCAACCAGTAATACACTTTCCAAATCTGTATGTATGCATCATCTATATTTTACATGGAGAGATGCGATGATTTGCATCTGATTTTTTTTACTTAACATGTTTTTAAAGATTTATCCACATTTTAGCATTTTATCAGTGCTCCATTTCTTTTTATGGTCAAATAATATTTCTTTGCAAACATACCATATTTGCTTGTGCATTCTGGACTTGATAAAAATTTTAATTATTTTTACTTTTTGTCTCTTGTTGAACATTCATGCACAGGTTTCTTTATGTAAACTTATTTTTATTTTTCTTAACTCTCAAATGTGTGGAATTGTTTGGTTTCTACTCTGTCTTTACTCAAAAATTTTAACAATGGTAATTTGAAGTCATTGTTATGGAGATTGATTAGTATGATAAAATAAATGGAATTCTTTTTATAAAATATTTTAGTCATTAGACAATTGATATTAGAATTATTTAATTTAAAGGTTAAGAATATTGAAATAATATTTCTAATTTAACCTGAAAATTTGAAAAAGCTATTTTCTTATTGTAAATGGTCATTCTAACTTAATCTTTTTTTGCCTTTTTAGAACTGCTCTTTCTATTTATCAATATCATTACTGTAAAATTATAAGTTATAGTATGAAAGATTACTCTGTCAGATAATAATTATTGGACCATTAATATGTTTAATAAAAAGGCTTAAAACAGATGTATTCTTATATGTATGAAGAAATAACTGAGCTAATACTGTGAGAAAAATCATAAAAACAGAAAAACCCAAAATATGCCTGAAATAGCTTTTATTCTCTAGGAATAAAGAATATAGTTTTTCTGTAAAATATTCCAAATACTTTCCTGGATTTAGTTTGTAAATGCAAGTACTAGTATCAAATGATATTCACAAATCAAATATAATGAATATATTTAATCAAGGTAATTCACTTTCTAAAAAAACCAGGTCAGTGATTTAGATAAGGAATGAAGGAGCTAAAATTCTAGGACCAAAATAAAAAAAATAGTGTTGTGGGTTTCACTTATCTACCTCAGCCCACTTGATCTGGCAGTTCCCTCACAATGGAACCTGGATATTTGTAGGAGCTAATTAGGACTTCAGCTTTATTCTCTAAAATCTAGACTCTTCCGGGTCAATTGTAGGCATGTTGAATTTCAGAACAGATCATGTGATATAACATTTGAGAATATTTTAATATTATATTTATGTTATGGATTTAGTTATGTGTCCATTGGCATATCTAAAAGATCCTGTTCCTGTAGATGAAATGGCCTGGCACCTATGAAACTAACCACTGTACTTATGCCACAGATTTTATCCCTTCTTAACTATTAAGGAATATGACTCTAGCAATGCATTTTTTTTCTCTTGCATTTTCCTGTTAATGTGCCTATCCCCCCAAACACATAGTAAACAGGGTAAATTTTGTGATTGTTATAAGCAAAAACACAAACTCATGTACCCTTAATTATTTGCTAGATATAATTTCTCTGTTTTCATTTTCAGAAAACTATTAGAATTTATTCTCTATTCAACTTGACACTAACTTATTTAGCATTTTTTCTTAAATCCACTATAATTACGCCTTCATTCCTGCCTGTAGTAAAGTTTATCTTTCATTTTCAAAATGAACCTTCACATTATAAATACCAGGTTCAAGTTTTAGTCCTTATTTTTGTTGACTCAGAAATGATAACAGATATCCTTCCTTTTTCTTTCTTAATACACTCCATCTCTTGACTTGGCTTTAAAGAAAGAATACAGGGAGTTTTCTCCTGATTAGTTGTACCTTCAAAGCTTAATTTGCTGATGACCTTCTTCTCATACGTTAAATGCTATTGGCTCTAGGTCTCCATTCTTATCTATTTATTGTCCTAAGTGAGTTATTTATTTGATTATCATACTTAATCTATTTGCTTTAAATATTATCTACACATACATGACTCCAAAATATTTATCACTAGCTTTTATCTCTGGCCATGTAGCATCCAGTCCAGTTAACTCTATAATGTAATTTCCTAATATCTTTACCCTAAATAAGCATCTCATCATTTTTATTTAAAGTTGCTGTTTATATTGTTGAATTTTGGTATTTTATTGTACTCTCTTTTACTTGAATATTTTTTTCCTTCAGGTAACTCATAACTAATTTTGTCAGTCTCATGGAGACTTTCCTCAAAATCATCTCCCAGTAATCACACTGAACATAAATTGCCTCAAATTCCCAATAAAAAGAATATA
Organism: Muscardinus avellanarius; assembly: GCF_963383645.1. NCBI lineage: Eukaryota > Metazoa > Chordata > Mammalia > Rodentia > Gliridae > Muscardinus > Muscardinus avellanarius. The sequence continues at coordinate 61,847,551 of NC_137792.1, read as the reverse complement.
AAGTTGCAACATTGACTAAAAAACAGAATCCATTTATCTTCTGCCTGCAAGAAGTACACCTTACAAATAAACATAGCAACCAACTTATTGTAAAGGGCTGGAGCAAAGTAATCCGTGTCAACCAAAATCGAAGACAAAAAGGAGTAGCAACTATGATATCAGATAGGTTAGACTTCAAGCCCAAGCTTATTAAAGAGATAAAGCAGGTCATTTTTTACTGGTGAAATAAAAATATTATCAAGAGGAAATAATGAAAGTCAATATTTATGCCCCAAATGTAGGTGCAGCTACTTTCATAAAATGAACTCTTTGTGATATTAAGTCACACATAAATCCCAATACAATAATACTGGGAGACTTCAACACCCCTCTCACACCATTAGACCAAAATTCTAGACAAAAAATCAGTAAAGATGCCTCACACCTAAAGAATACCATCAACCAAACAGACCTGTTAGACACATATAAAATATTCCACCCAACTACAGCAGAGTTTATATTTTTATCAGCTGCTTATGGAACCTTCTCCAAAATAGATGACATCCTGGGCCACAAAGTGAGCACTAGTAAATTTAAAAAATGTGACATACTTCCCTGTGCCTTTTCAGATCATAATAGAATGAAACTTGAAATCAATTATTAGAAGACCAAGAGAAATCACATAAACTTGTAGAGATTGAATACCACATTGCTAAAAAAGAATGGGTCATAGAAGATGTAAGGGGTGAAATCAAGAAATTTCTAGAAACAAATGAAAATAGAGATGAAATATATCAAAACCTCTGGGACACTTTGAAGGCAGTATTAAGAGAAAAATTCAAAGCACTGAGTGCTCACATAAGAAGAACAGAAAAACACCAAATAATCTAATGAAACACCTCAAAGCCTTTGAAAAACAGGAACAATCAAAAGCATTTTTTCAATTAAGTGACTATGAACATTTTTTCTCTACCACTAATAACCTTTCATAGGCTCTTCATCACACAGATTTTCTCCAGTGAAGGTATTATGTTTATTGCTATTTTTTAAATTGGAATGAAGGCAATTTTTTTAAACTAGGAATTGAAGTTGATGGCATTTTACACTTGATATACACCCAGTCCTTTTTAATTTTTTACTTTGGGGGGTCTCCCTAAGTTAATGTGGGCTTTCTTATTGCTGAAGCTGGTCTCAAGTTTGTGATATTTCTCTCTCAGTCTCACATGTACTGGGAGTGCAGGTGTGTGCCTCCATACCTGGTTCAAATGCAAGGATTTTTTAGGGTGAATTATATTTATGCTGCATGCTGCTTTTTTATTATGTATTATTTTAAAATATCCCTTGAGACAGAGTCAAATTTAGCATATATGAAAAAAGAAAATCTCTGAGATCCCTCATCTCAAATCTAATTCTTTCTCGAATCCATTATTTTAGGTTCATTTTCTGCTTCTTTGGTATAATACCAGAGACTCCATTATATTAAAAATTTAGGTTTTTTTTTGCTTCAAATTCTTTAGACTGGAAAGTCCAAGACCATAACTCCATTATCATAAAACATTACAGGGCCTCACATTACAAGACATAGGTAGTGTGCCTTGCTTTTATAGCAAACATATTCCCTTGATCCATTATTGGATTCATTCATGAAAACTCTGTCAATAATTGCCCAATAATCCATCAAAGGTTCTACCTGGAAATATCATTAATACATAAAATAGAGTATTGAGTTTCAATGCATGAAACTTGAGGGACAATTAATAGCACCCATCCCTTAGTGAATTGCACACTTTTAACCTAGTTGCTCAAACTTAAAACCTACAAATTGGCCTTGCTTCCCATCAGTATGGGTTTTATCTTCAGAATATTAAAAGTTGGTTCACTTCTCCCTTCCAGCAGCATCATCTTAGCCTGAACTTTCATCATCTTGCTCAGAAAAAGCTTTCAATATGGTCCAAAAGCTACTGAAACTTCAGCCACATTGATCATTTTAATGCATAAAATAATGTACCATTTATACTCTAAACTCTCTAATAACCTTCTAACTTAAAATCCAAACACACTGTGAAAAAAATGGTCCATGAGATCAAAGCAGAAAGAAATTTCTAAAGGTCCTTCTAAATGATGCCTGCTCTCCCAAAAGGGAAAAGGAGCCTTTAACGTGCATAATTAGGTTATCTTTCAGCACTTTTTTAAAGAAGAAAAAATTTAATCATTTGATCATTGAATTTGACCAAGTAAATGTATGATAAAAATTTGAAAAAAAAAACAATAGTAAGTGTATTAGATTCACCCATTGAGAGATATTTTCACATAATATTAAAATAACACAGTAGAGAGTTTAGGTTACTTTTAAAGGCACAATATAAACCGGGTAAGGTGGCACATGCTTGTAATCCCAGCATTAGGAAGGCTGAAACCAGAAGATGGCTGTTCATGGACAGCCTCGGCTACTTAGTGAAGCCCTCCACAACTTAGTGAGACCCTGTTTTAAAATAAAGAATACAAAATAGGGCAAGGGGTGTAGCTCAGAGGTCGAATGCCCCTGGGTTCCATCCCAGACCCATAAAAAAATTGCACAATATAAGTGAAACAACACAGTTTGAAGATAAAGTAAAAGTATCAAAGGGGAATACTAAGCAAAACACCTGGGAAAATAATTTACCAAGAAATATTAAGCTTTGTGTTAATATATTCATAAAAGAATGATCTCAAAATATATTAAACAAAATGTGACAGAATATGAGACAATCAAAATCAAAATTAATGTCGCTGACTTTTTGTTTTTTGGATGGTACTGGAGTTCCTGGTAACCCTTCTACCTCCGGGCTACACTTCCAGACCTATTTTTATATATTTTTTTTAATTTGGTAACAGGGTCTTTTAAACCAGCAGGGCTGGCTTCACACCTGCGCAATCCTCCTGTCTCCGCCTCCCAAGCACTGAGATTACAAGTGTGGCCACCACGCCCAGCAATGTGGTTGACTTTAATACACATGTATTAGAAACTTAGCCACTGATAAAATTAATAATGATATAGATTTAAAGGGTATAGTTAATAAGTTTTAACATCACAAATATGTGAAATTCTGTATCAACCAAATGAGATGTTTGCAGATCACTGCCTATTTGTGCATAAATCCAATTACTGTCCTCCAAAAACAACCAAACCTGACATTTTTATTAGTTGATTTATCCAATGACAGCCATCCATGGGAAAGCAGAAGAAGCCAGAACATTCCTCCTCTTAGCACTCCAAACCAAGCAAGTTATTTCTTCTTTAATTTCAATACCCCACTAGAGATCCCCTCAGTCTGTGCTCTCATTGCTTATAGCCGGCCACAGCATTTTTTGTAATTTCTTTATGATGAACTTTGCTTCAATTTCTGATAGCATCACTTATTTTCTGTGTTTCCTCAGATCAGAGCTTGTTGCTATCACTAATCTCAGTATTACCTTCACCTTCTCATTGGTTTATCCTGCATTAATACTAGCTGTTAGCCAGTTCTCTATATTAATATTCATATCTGTAAAACAAAACCAGAGTTTTTATTTCCAAGTCAGACCTTAACACATATACAATAATGTATAAAAGAATATGCATTATCTTTGATCAAAAGTAAAATATATATAAATCTTGTCATATCAGAACTAACAATATTTGCTAGTTAATTTGTGTATTTTTCTTCACTATTCAATATGCTATTCCTACCCTTGCCCTATGTCATTAGTAGCTAACGTGATAAATGTTATTTATGAAAGTACCTACAGGAGACAGAAAAACATGAAGAGCCAGAGATCAGCTTAAGTATTCCCTATTTCTTCCTTGCCTGGATGTCAAGGTTCTGATAATATTCTTCTATAAGTTCAACTTTGTTTAGAGAAACTAACCCCTTTTTCTTATTCTACATCTCACCACTGAGCTCCAGTAACACTCTTTTTTTTTCTTTTATTCCTTCAAGTGTGGCGATGATAATAGCTTCTCTCTGTTGATGGTTCCTAGGTGCTTTGACCTCCTTCAACATATTTGTAAGTGTATTTTTGCCCAAATCCCAGTTGTGTATGTCTTCTGTTTCCTATAATAGTTATGAAATACAACTTATCTATATAAGACATTTAACCTGCTTTCAAAAAATTAAAAAGGTGCAGATTGAAATATAATTACAATATAATTAGATTGTAATGAATAAACAATAAAATTTAAAGTATATACTTACATAAATCAATGCATATATGCATACATACACATATATAGAAATTCCAAAACATCCTCCTAAATATCTACTGAGATGGAACAAAAATAATTATTCAACTTAGAACTAAATGACAATGAATTTATAATATCAAACATTTGATGGTAATATTTGATGGTAGTAGACAGAGTCATTTTATTGTTTTTATCTATTTGTTTAATAATTGAATTTTAACATTCTCTCTTGATTTTCAGAATTTTTTCTGATTTAATTTTTGGATGGATAAATTTTATAGAGGACTCTTCAATAAAGGCCATTTGCTAGCATATTATCTCAATTTTCTTTTTTGTTTTTTAATGTGATTATTAACTCCTTAATTTTAATATTTTATTAATGTGATTATTAACTCCTTAATTTTAATATTTTTATAATATATAGTGAGACTCAAAGTGCTATAAACATATAAACAGAGAACTGGGTATATTTCCTTCCTGATTTTACCCCCAATACCCTCCAAAATACATGTTAGTGAAATTGGCAATAATACTGTTTTGTACAGACTTAACACTATTTGAACTGTTTCCTTCCTCAACCCTTATTTTCTCTTCCCCAATACACTTTCACTAATTCTACTGATCTCTCTCCACTTTTATAACTGAAGTAAGTTTTGTTTATTATTTTTCTCTCTAGCTTCCACATATAAAAGAAAACTTAAGACTCTTAACTTTCTGGGACTATCTGATCTCACTTAGGATAACATTCTCTAGTTCCATAAATTTTCTGCAAATAACATAATTTTGCTCTTCTTTTTGGCTGAGTAGAATTTCATCATGTGTATATGCCACTTTTTTCTAGTCATCTGTTGATGGACACCTAAGCTGTTTGCATAATTGGCTATTTGAATTGTGCTGTTATGAACATAGATATGCATATATCACTATAGTATCCTCTGGATAAAAAAAGACTACTTAAATTTACTTTATTTAAAGTATCTTTACATGCCGGGCATGTTGGCGGATGCTTGTAATCCCCGTGCTTGGTAGGCAGAGACAGGAGGATCACACAGGTTCGAAGCCATCCTCGCTGGCTTAAGAGACCCTGTTTCCAAGTAAAAATAAAAATAGGTCTGGGAATGTAGCCCGGAGGTAGGACTTCCAGGAACCCCAGTACCACCAAAAAAATAAATAAATAAAATATCTTTACATAACTTACTTCTTATTATCTAGGTTGTCTAAATGTACATAATTCCAAGTCAATTATTATTTTCTCTCAACTCTTTGATAAATATTATCCTGTATAATTTCATTGATAATGGGCTTTGGGATTAGCTTTTTATCTTAGATTTTTTTCTTTATATATTCTACTGTGTATGCATGCCATCTACTCTGACCATGAATTTATTATGTTCATCCATGGTAGAAAATATACAGGCTTTAGTAGTACCTCAAATTCCTCAATATTTTTCAATATTACCCCTTCCCTAATGTCTCTTTTCTATCTCTCTTGTTATCTGCTTTTAAATAATTAAAATAATTCTTTCAGTGCTCGAGAGGCAGCTCTGTAGTAGATCACTTGCCAAGGACATATAAGGCCCAGAGTTCTATGACCAGCACCACAAAAAGTAAGCAATTCTTTCATAAAAAATGAAACTGATTAAATATACATGGTTAGCACATGGTTATTTCAGGATACTTGAAAATTACCCATGGTTAAGAATTATCAAGTACCAAAATTTTCTGAATGGATAAGCAAATCACAAAAGCAGAAAATATAACAAAGTTATTTTTAAGATATAAAATATAAAAATATACCTCTCTTCTAAAACCTCCCTAAAATTTGACATATCTCTGAAGACAAATTCAGCTACATTAAAAACCTGTACTTCATTAAAATATAGGACTATAGTACACTAATAAAAATTAAAAACAAATAATAAATGCAAAAACCCTGTACACAATTTAACAAATGCTTGCAGTAAATGTTAAGAAAATATTTTCATATTGCCCTAGAAAAATAAAAATTAATAAAAAATTAATGACTATCTACTATGTATTACAGACTATGTTGGACAGATCCTATATAGAATACTGGAGAATGCACACAGCATTGGATAATGAGCATAGTATTTATGTATTTATGTAATATAACACTTAACAGTAAAGTATTAAATCTTATCTAGCATTCTCATCAGTCTGTGGTTTGTTTCTCATTAAGAATACTTCATTTAGAGTTAGGCATGTGGTGCATGCTTATAATCCCTGCACTTGGGAGGCAGAGACAGGAGGAACACGCTAGCCCAGAGGTAGAAGAAGGGTTTTCAGGAACCCCCAGTACCACAAAAAAATACTTAATTTAGTTATAAATTGTATATAATTCAACACAACTCTAAATTTTCAGTCTCCAACACAGAAGTTGAAACAAAATAGACATTCAATAAATGTTTAATGGGAGAGTTTTCAAATTCAATCTATACACATTTCACCTCAGAGAGCTACTTAAAACCCAGTGTTTTTTTAGTATGTGTGTGTGGGGGTATCATCCTCTGTGGGCCATAAATTTACATATCTAATAAGTTCCAAAATGAAGTTAATTATTTTACTCTTCTGATCACACTTTGATATAATACAATTTCATGAATAAAATAACATGAAGATATATTGCTTTGCAATATATCTTTACTCATTTTAAACCTCATTCTCTCTTCAAGTGGTTTATAAAAGAAGTACTCTGTTTCCTCCTAAGGAAAGGCTCTTTATGTGACAAAACCATCACAATCTTGCTCATAATCTATTTTCAGGTCTTATTTGTTGTTTTGTCCTCTTATTCACTTCACACTCCCGCCACAACACATGGTTCTACATATTCTCAGAACTCACAATCTCATACTCAAGTATCTTTATATATGTGTTGCCCTCTGCTTTGAATGTCCTACTTTTAATTGAAATTTTGTCCTGAAAGAAGTAGCTTGAAAGCTATCTATAATCCTCTACTCCCCACCCCAAATTTGGGTCCAAATTTATGCTCACCTTAACAATACACCCAGAAAACTCTCAACTTTACCACAATATAAATTACATTTGAAGCAGCCATGTGTTTTCCTATCTTTTAGGTTTTGTGCTCATTTTCCATTACTATGCCCATTCTCCAATACTGTATATAGGATTTGATCAACATAGTCTGTAATAAATAGTAGATAATCATTAATTTTTTATTAAATTAGAACTAAAATGAGTGACAATATTATGTACATTCTAAATTTAGCATTAATATACTGTTATGATATAGAAAACAGTGTTTCATTATCATGTTCATGAGATAAGGTGATCCAACAAACCAACATAATAATTAACAACTCCCGCATAAACTCTCAGAATGATCCTTCTTAGGTATCAGTAGAATCTGGTGAAGTACAGAACCTGGTTTTCCCTGCTGATCTGATGATCCATCTAGTAATGAGTCAGACATCATATGATGTATATCTGATGCAAAAACAACCCACATAACTATGTGCCACATATTATGAACAAACATAGTGGGAATGCAAACATTTTTTAAAAAGTTCTGTTTATGAGAATGTAACATCCCTGATCTAGTTCTCTGGTATCTGACATCTGGAAGGAGACTGAGAAAACCACTGAATCCTAAAAAATATTACAAAGGAGGCATGAATGATTATTTTTTTACCAACTAGAACAAAGTTGCATAGTAAAACCAATTAGCAAAATATGTGATAAGTGACAGTGTTTGACAACTCTGAAATCTCTAGATACACTTTTAAATGATAATCATATTAGCTAGTAAAATAACTGAAAATACATTTTTGCACAACATAGTAAAGAATGATGTTATTGAGACATGATGTCGCATAATGGAAAGAAGACAGGCATTGAAGTCAGATAGAGCTCAGTTCAATTTTCTCAATTTATTATTTATTTCCATATTGCAGCAGCAGAACCACCCAGGTGAAACTGTAACTTGAAACATCTGACGTGATGATTAGATGTGAACCTTTAGGATCCTAAGAAACTAGCAACTAGGTAGGCTTTATTATTTTATTTATATTTAATTTGTTGAATTAATGAATTTTTGGGGAAATTGCAGACACAGACAATGTTTATTATATAAAGTATCCATATTTAGAAATATATTCATTTAATTGCCGCAAATAGATTTTTTTCTGAAGAAAATATATTTTTAAAAATTACTTTGTTTCCATGAGCATCAATTGTTAAAAAACAAAGTATTACATTGAATGATATATTTATCATAGAGTTCATCCAAAGAGTAAATATTGAGAATTCTGGAAGAAGTTAGTAAGTCTTATGGATATTGAGCTATTTTGTAGTCATTCAAAACCTGAAGCACTTATTATATGTAAGAAGTCATTTTCTTTTTAGTACTTGTGATTAAATCCAGGGGTATTATACCTCTCAACTACACCCCCAGCTCTAGTTGTGTATTCTGTACTTTAAAATAGGATTTCACTGAGTTGCAGAGGGTCTTACTAAGTGACTGAGTTTGGCTGAAAACCTGTGACCCTCCTGTCTCAGCCTCCCAGGTACTGAGATTACAAGCTGCAGCCACTATGTGGACCTAAGAGGTGATATTAAGAACAAAATATGCTTTTTTTTTTTGGTATGGTACTGGGGACTGAACTCATAGGCATTCTTACCCTAAGATATGTGTTGGGAGAACTGGCTGTCCATTTGTAGAAAGATAGAACTAAATCGTTAACTCTCACTTTGCACAGGAATCAACTCGAGATGAACCAAAGACTTAGAAATTACATTAGAGACTGTGAAGTTAATAAAGGAGGACATAGGATCAACACTATAACATATAGACACAGATGCTAACTTTCTCAACTAGACCTCCAAAATGCAGGAAATTAAAAAAAATAACAAGTGGGAAGGCATCAAACTAAAAAAAGATTCTTCTCATCAAAGAAACCACAAAGAATGTAAAGAAAAAGCCTACAGAATGGGAGAAGATCTTTACCAGCCAACATTATGATAGAGGGCTAATATCCAGAATATACAAAAAGCTCAAAATACTCTACACTAGCAAATCATATAACCCAATCAAGAAATGGATAACTAAATTGAATAAACACTTCACAAAAGAAGAAACACAAATGACCAATAGATACATGAAAAGATGTTCTACATCATTAGCCATCAGGGAGATGCAAATCAAATCTACAGTGAGATTCCATCTAACCCCAATCAGAGTGGCAAACATAAAAAAATCAAATAAAAACGAATGCTGGCAAGGGTGTGGGGAAAGAGGAACTCTTTTACACCCCTGTTAAGAGTGCAGACTAGTTCATCCGCTATGGAGATCAGTGTGGAAATTCCTTAGGAAACTGGAAATAGATCCACCTTATGAACTGGCTATACCACTCCTGGGTATCTTTCCAAAGGGGTTGAAATCAGAGAACTAGAGTGACATATGCATACCCATGGTCATAGCAGCACAATTTGTAATAGCCAAAATTTGGAACCAGCCTAGGTCTCCATCAACAGATGAATTGATTGCAAAAATAAAAGATATACACACAATAGAATTCCACTCAGCTATAAAGAAGAACAAAATCATGTCATTCTCAAGAAGACGAAAAGACCTGGAAAACATTATGTTAAATAAGGACAGCCAAGCACAGAAATAGAAGAGACATATGTTTTCTCTAATATGCCCAAACTAGGGAGTGGTGGGGATACCAGAGGGACTCCATATAATGAAGGGAAAATCTCAGCAAACCTAGAATGGAAGGATAGGAGAGGAATAAGGCTGAGGTTGATTAATGGAGGAGCTACATCTGAATATTTGTAAAAGTATGAATATGGTATGGTTAACCTGGACACCCATTGTTGGGAGGAGGAAGGGTCATCAGAGGTAGGAGAGGGCACCAAACACAGTCTAAATGTATACCAGTTTCAATATGTTCTAAATATAAATAAAATAAAATATAAAAAAGAACAAAATATGTTTTTTGTTATGGTACTAGGGATTAAACCATTGGCATTCTTGCCCTAAAATATATCCCCAGACCTATTTTTTATTCTTTATTTTTGAAACAGATTCTCACCAATTTGCGGAAGGCCTCATCAAGTAGCTGAGGCTGTCTGTGAACATGAAATTCTCCTGTTTTCAGCCTTCCAAGTATTGGGATTATAATGTGCACCACCACATATAGCCAAAACATACCTTTAGATAACAAAAATGTATTCCTTTCTGAATTATCAACATCTAAGTCACTACCTGCTACTTCTTTCTGACAAATCAGAATATATTAGCTCTGTACCTATGTAAGAAAAAAAAAGTTTCATAGAGAGTTCATAAAGGGGAATGCAGGTGATTTCTCTGTAGGTATTTTGTAATTATAATTAGAATCTATAATTAGTAGACTATAAGCCAATGAGATTATCTTTAATATTGTAGGTAGACCATATCCAATTAGTTGAAAAACCTTAACAATATAACTAATGTTAACCTGAAGAAGAAATTCTGCCTCGAAACTTCTGCCTGACATGAGAGCAGGAATATGGTCCATTAATCAGAGATGACAGAATTAATGATGTCACTATTTCTCATTGGGTCAGAGGTTAGAGAATCTAAGAACTTTTTGCCTAAAAAGTTTTTGGAGAAAGGAACAACCTCAAAAATTATATCATTCTGTGCTGTAAAGAGATTGGTTTGCACATACAGAGCTACCGTTAGAGAAATAAGGTCTAGTATTTTATTGCACAGTACAGTGATCATAGTTAAAATAATTTAGGATTTTCAATCTTCTAACAGTAACAATGATAACTGTTTGAAATTACTGGTGGCTAATAACCTTATTTTGATCATTATTCACTACACACGTGTATTAAAATATGACATTGTATTCCATAAATTTGGATAATTGTGTTAAATACAATAAAATAATTGAAGGTATGCATGGTGGTATATACTCATTATCCAGTATTTGGGAGGCTGAGACAGGAAAGATACAGGTTTGAAACAAGTATCAACAACTTAGTGGGGCTGTCAGCAACTTAGCTAAACACTGTTTCCAAATACAATTAGGGTTGGGAGTAGGCTGGGGGTAGTATTCCCCTGAGTTCAAACCCCAATACAAAATAACAAATAAATAAAGTGAAACAAACAAACTTCTGTCTGAGAGTTGTCTTCCTGGCAACTTCATCCCCCACAACTTAATAAGCCAATTTCTTGAAATAAATAAACTTGTATTTATGTGTGTCTCTTTGTAGGAATTACCCTTTCTTTTTCTTCAGAAAATCCTGATTAATACAAACTAAAATACTTAACAGCCAAGTAGTAGACAAGTGTCATACCACAAGACTGATAAGAGAATTAAACTTGGCAAGTTTTGCTTTAAAAAGGAAAGTAGAGCAAGTACCTGTCTTATATAAACATTAAAAGGATACTAGCTCTACTATTAAAATAAAAATTTGTTTCCATAGCTTATATTTGCCATTTAATTACAAAATAAAATAGATACTCCCACATCATGCATATATATACTTATATATTCTAAAACTTTATTAAAGATAAATGTTGAAATTATTTAGACAAATTATTTTGATTCTGGCTGCACATGAAAATCATAGATTTTGAAGACTATGATTACTGTGTGCCCAAAATTCCCCCCACACATAAGTTTTTTATTCTGATTCCAATTGAAACTAATGTGCATCCAATGTTGAGAAAATTTCCTCTGATACAGGCTTTATTTTTTCAGAGGGTATAAGTCAAGTCTGAGAACTGATTGGTTTGGTGACATTTTTTTTTTTTGCTTTGGGACATTAAAATATTACCATTGTCCTCCTCTCATCTACAGAAAGGAGCTGTGTCAACATCATATACATCATATGAAGAAACAGAGTACTTTGATTCACCCCTTTAATGTCCCACATACACTATATGATTTTGGTTTCTCCAATTTATATATTGGCTCAACACTTGAGTGGTTTCCAGAGTTCAAATCATGAACAGCTCCACCACTTTTTAAAGCACTTGTAAAGTATAAAGTCAAATAAATTATGTCAGCATTTTTAGCACTGCTGTCAGAAAAATGGAGTAGCAAAATATGCTTTCACTGTCATCTGTGCTCTACTCAACCCTTGAAATATGTAAAATCTAGGGATGCAGAAAAGGAAATAACTGTTTATGTAATACAGACAAGCAACATTGTCAATGTGAAATTGTCCTACAGAATGATTTGTAATTTTATCATTATTGGCACTATTAGTGCTTGGCTGCCAGTGCTCATGCAGTGATGGCCTTTCTAATGCAGTTACCAAAGGCACATATATTTTATTCTTTTGCAACAGAACTTTGGCTTTGAAAGACACATTCAAATTTCAAAATGTGAGTTTATTAATTTAAAACAAGAATATTGATAGAATTTGGAAAATTAAAATACATAATGTCACCTCATTAATACATCCATAACAATATCTCTCCTATTAATCTGCCTGTTTTCTCTATATATTTATTCAATGTTCATCCAGAATAAAACTGATAGCTATAATTACTGCACATGCACCTTGAGGCATTACTTCTCTTTTACTCTAATATTCTTGTAGGTAAATGGGTAATGGGTTGTAAGCTCTTTTATTGTGTATGTGACAACACAGAGTGAACCCAGGGATAGTCTATAAGCTACACCCCTAGGCTATTTTGTTTGCTGTTTTTGACACAGGGATTGTTAGGTTTCTGACAGTCTCAATATGTTGCTGAGGCTGGTCTGGAACTTGAAATTCTCCTATCTCAGCTTCTTAAATACTGAGAGTACAGGCATATGCCATTACACCCACCTATAAGATCATTATATTAAGGGTCACTGAGTAGATAGTTTAGATTTTGTTACAATAAAATCATTGTTACAACTACTAATTTGCTATTGTCAGGTAAAAGCAACCAAAGAAGATACATAAAATATGTTATTGCTGTGTTCCAAAAGAACTTTATTTATGGAAACAGATTGGCTCTAGGCGTTCAAAAACCATGCATATCCCCATCTTAGAGTCCCCATGGGCATCTTATTTTACTAATTGATCAAACAGTGGCTACTAAAAAACATGGTGGCTTGGTGGAGTGTCTGACACAGGACTATTGAGAGTTTTATGCTTTGTAGAGCATGGGCTGTAATAAAGAGTGATTCAAAGGTTTCTGTCATCTAGATCAGTGGTTCAGTGAACCTGTTCTGTATGGCATGAGGCAATACCAAATACAGGTTGATTCATATGGGAACCACAAATGAAGAGGATCAAGAGTAGCAGATTGATTCTTTCAATGCCCTCCAGCAAAGATGTTGGTGGTTTCTGTTACGGATTGGAAGAATATGGTTTGTGGAACTGTTTCCCAGGAACCCATGCGAGGGTCCCAGACACACTTTCCCCCAACCCATAACAAAATCTCAAACGACCCCAAACAGAAAAAAAAAAAAAAAAAAACATGGATTCTTGTCCTAAGCTAAGAATAAATATGCATAGCTTGGACCATTGCTGAAGGAGTTTATTAGAAAGAAGTTTATTAGAAAGATAGAAATACAGAAAATAGAAATACAGCCCATGCCAAAATGACATGGGGGGTGACTCGAAATGAATACACCAAAGGACCTACACGTGGACTCGGCCTTTTATACCCATGACCTCCATCTTTTTTGCATGACTCTGACATAGTGAATGTCCCTGTAAGGTACCTCCCCTTAACCCTGTAAGGTACCTCCCCTAGCAAGGTGTGGTGAGGTGTCTCCTTTCATGAAGGGCAAGGTCAAACCCTGCCCCATCCTCCTTAGATCATCATGTAGATCTTTCTGTAGAAAGAGGAAGCCCTCAGCTCTCCTCTATTGACTTGTTAATTACTTTGAGCTAGGTTGATTTACATTGGAATAGCTACCTGTTTTAGGCAGAAACCAAGTCCTTTCTTTACCCATGTCTGCTGCCATTTTGACAACTATTTTGAAATATATTAATAATCATAGCTTTCCCAAATCTTCCTAGGCCATTCCCAATACTGGTACATTTTCATTGTTCCTTTAATTCTCAGAGATATCTGGGGAACCACAATGACTCAAGAATTTGGGATGTCCCCAGTCACACAGACTAAAAGCTTCCACAGTAAGTATATTTCTACATCAGCTCACATTCCTCCCAAACTCAGTTGGTGTAAGTTAAAAGGAATTTCAAGAACTTGCAGGCCTGACACGTTTACATCCCCATAACTGGCAGATTCCAATCTTAGAAAATGTGAAGAGAAAATTAGTTCACCATAACCCAGGAACATCCTTTCGAAAATGGATTTCCAAGTGTCTCCAGTAGATGAAAATTTGAGAGATTATTTTCTCCAATTGTCTTAATCAACATTCTCATTTCCATAATCCAAAATAACTGAATGACCACACAACTTAGAGGAAGAAAATTTTATTTGCTCACTTTTTTTTGGATTTTTGGTGATTCATTCCATGTGAGACCTTCATCTGCATATATCAGGACATGGTGGTGGAAAGCAGAGAGAAGAAGAGAACTCAAGTATTCTGCTCTCACACTATGGAGTCTGGATGCAAGCATGCAAACATGCAAACAGATTTAAAGAAGAAAAACACAATTTCTAAGGCTACACCCCCAGGGACCCACCTTCTTCAGCCATACCCCACCAAGCCTAGGTTAATACCCAGATAAATCCATTTAAACTCTAAGTTACCACCCAGATAAATCCACTATTGCTGTGAACTTGCTCAATCAGGAATAATAAATTGGACACTGAGTCCGTTTGGGACTGAGATCCTCAGAAAGATGGACAAGGGCTTCGGTTGCAGTTCTGCAGCCACTTATCTGCAGCGATTTTTTCCCTTTTTATGAAATAAACTCCTTTAAGTTCCTGTTCACTGCGCTAAAAGTGGAGATTCTTCTCCGGGAAAAAATCTGAAATAATTGACATGGACAACTGCCTTCTATGCAATTGACAATGTTTTAATTTCCACCACCAGTATTTATACCCTATACCCCGTGTAAGCACCAAAGGACAAAGCATTAAGTGTAAACAAGATAAACAGGATAAAAGAAAATCCACGGCGTCACAGTTTAAGATTAGTCTGGGATTAGGTGATTGAAGTCAGCCCCCTTGGCCTTTGTCATAAAATCAGGTTTCTGGCCTCACAGGTGAGCCCTAGGGGGCAAGGTCCAGAGTCTGGAAAGGCATCTGGGACAGGCAGGTTTCCGTAAAGGCGGGGGTCACACCCAAAGTCCGTTTTGGGGAAATTCAGTCTTCTAGGATCTCCTTTGATCCTTCCAGAGTATTTTTGTCTCTAAGGCTTAGTCCAGGCCCTCCTTTATCAAGATCCATGGGCTGCATTGCAGATGTGTCCAGTCCTGTCTGCTCCACCATCACCTATAAGGCAATACTTATATTACAGTTAGTATACAGGTGCCAAGACTGCCTGCTGCCTCGGCATCTATGTGTTGAGACCCCACTCCACATAGTTAATCGGCAACAAGCCCCGAGAAGGAGGTGTCGTCTCTGGCCAAAGTACCCCCCACTTTTAGATACCCTTCATGACTATTATTTTCTTGGTAATGATTCCTTTTAACTCTCTACGCGAATTGCTCCGGTGATGTGAGACCAGGACTATGACAGAGATTGAGTCCGTGAAAATAAATTCTCTAATAATTTGTCTAAACGCCCTTGGCTTTGCTCAATAGTAATGAAAAAACTGGCCAGAATTCAGATGCTGTGATAAGCATTCCAGCTGCAGCAATCACAAAGGGTCTCCGACCCTCATTCCTATCACTAATTTAGGTTAAGCCATTAACTCCGGTAAGGTAGCTCAGTTCAAGGTAAACTGTTTACCCTGGAGATCCTGCCTAGAGACAGAGAAGATAAAAACTTGTGTGTGACTTCGAAGCAATTTAGTTGATGAACAACTTAGTTGCCCAAATATAATAGGGCCAAGGAAAAAGATTGTTGACTTTTACGCCCAGTGTGAACATTCCTGGAGACAGAGAGACTGGCCGCATGGTTAGAAATGAAAATGACAAAATAAAGGACAGACGTTCTAAATATATATGTATGGAGGAAAGGAAATACCATAAGAGTAAGAAAAACATTTTTTTGCATGGAGAAGAGCTTATCATATGTCCCAACTGGGAAAGAAAGGAATTAGAAAGTTAAAAGCAGGTTGCAGAGGGTTTGTGACAGGGAAATGGATTATTAAAGATGAGTAGACTTTTGATAGGCTTGTCGTCTAAAGAAGAGTGCTCAGCAGTTAAGGAAATACATCTGACAATTAAAACCAAGAACTTTGTGGTGTTGTTTGTGGTATTTTGTCTGCCAAACTGTGTTGTGAGTTTGCTTAAGCTTTCAGATTTACAAGATAAGATGCCAACACCTGAAGAAACTCTATTGCATCCATCTGAATCACAACATCTCCCCACACTTGCTATATGAACTGAGCCCAGAAGATGGAAAGTTCCAAGAAAGTTAAGGAAGATTCTCCGAGAAGCCCCCAAGCCTTGGGCATGCCTGTTTCTCCTGGGAGGTCGCCCCCTGGAACTGCTTATCTGCAAGACCTTGGAGAGGATCAGGAGTTAATCTCTCGAAGATCAAAAGCCAGCTGAAGGACTAGTTTTATTACTTTGTTTACATGTCATTCATTATTATTTCACAGTGATTGCATTCACTCCCTTTTCTCTTATTATTAACTTTACTGGTGAAGGGTATAAATTTTTCGGGGTTTCTGTAATAAAGTGTCATTGGCTCAAGAAGCCTTTGTCCATCTCAGGTTCTTTCCAAAGCGTCGTACCTAAAAACTTAAGGAATTCATAGAGGGGAAAGAATCGCTGCAGATAAGTTTCTGCAGAACTTCACCTGCCTTTTGCCCCATCTTTCTGAGGATTTGACCGGGAGTGGACGATAACGACCCGACTGAGTTCAGTCTGCAACACACAGGGCAAAAACCTTATAACACAGGTGATTGGATTTCTATAATTGTTCTTTAATGCATGATTTTGAGGCAGACTTTTGAGTTTTTTACTGTCCTGCTGCTGAGCCCCTTTTAAGGCCAGAGAAGAGCTTATTAGCATCTCTTAAGAGGAAAAACAAATGTCCCAGGTTCCAGAGACAGTTTTACATCTTTTTGGAAAATGGGGCAAAAGGTGGGTTTGCAGCTTCCCCTGCTGGCAGAGAGGTGCTGGGAGCTAATCTTTAGGTCAAAGGACCAGCCTGCGGAAAAAACCCAAAAGGAATTTTGCAGCCCCTGAATTCTGGCTGCCCTTTATTACAGCTGGAACAATATAGAGAAATTCTGAGGGTTCAGACATTTTACTAGAAAATTTATCTTTCATGGACTAAACTTCTTCCACAGTCCTAATTCTTGGGATCCTGTTTTACATCATTGGAGCATCTTATTAGTGTAGAAATCCAAGAGCAGGGAGTATTTTTGCCAGAGATGATGCCTCCTCCCTTGGGGCGTGGCCTTCGTGGGCCTTGCCAAATGCAAGCCTTTGTCACACTTGCATTTTGCCGAGGGGGGATGATGGCACACTATGGATGGAATAACAACCCTCATGACTCAATTAAATCAACTCCAAACACCAATAAATAAGTTCATTATCGGAAATTCTATGTATAACACTAAGTTTTTCTATTTATTGCTTTTAAATAATTTTATTGTACTTTATTATATTTTATTGCATTGGGGATAAAATATAGGACCTTACACACATTGACTAAATGTTCTGCCTCCCTACTCAGCTGAGAGAAGTTAACCCCAGATCCATATACAACCTAATATTCTTAAAGAAACAGAGATACAAGCTCACAAGAAGAACTTAAACCACTGGTACTCAAACTGTTTTAGAAAATACAAAGTAAAGACAACTTTTACTCAAACTATTAAAACAGCATCACTTTTTTTTACAAAAAATTGACAAAATCATAAAAAGAAACTATAGACCAATACACTTGATGAATATAAATGCAAAAATTCTCAAAAAAATATAAATAAATTTCAGCAGCATGTAAAATATTAAAACTATGATAAACTGGGTTTCATTCCAAGGATGAAAAGATGGCTGAGTATTCTCAAATTAATTAATTTAATTCAGTACATATATTGAAACAAGGTAAAAAATTTTCAAGATTACCTGGGCACAGTGGTATCCATCCAAATTTCTAATACTTGAGTGGGAAGATGAGACAGAAAGTTTACAGGTTTGAGGGCACCATGTAAAAATTTAATGATACACTATTTAAAAAAAAAGAAAAAGAAAGGTGATCTATGAGGTAAGTAAGTGGTAGAGTACCCTGATTTCCATACCTTAGTTTCACAAGTTAAGAAAAATTTACAGAATCATCTTAATAAATATATAAAAAGTACGATGGGCATAGTGGCACATGCTTGTAATCTCCATGCTTGGGAAGCAGAAATAGGAGGATCATGCAGATTCGAAGCCAGCCACACTGGCTTAGGAGACCCTGTTTCCAAATAAAAATATAAAAAGTAGGTCTGGGAGTGTAGCCCGGAAGTAGAAGGGTTTCCAGGAACCCTAGTACCAATATATATATATATGTATATATATATATATATATATTTCAGTAAGATTCATTATTTTCATGACTAAAACCCTGAAAAACTGAGGTATAGAAAGTTTGTATCTCAACATAATAGGAGCTATACATGAAAAATCCACAACTCATTATTGAATGGCGGAAAACTTATTTTATCTAACTTCAGAAATATAATCAGGTAAAGCCACTAATACCACTTTCATTCAGCACTAAAATTCCAATTAGAGCACTTAGGAAATAGAAAAAATAGAAGCCATACAAATAAAAAAGGAAGAGGTCAAATTATTTCTGCTTGCAGATGACATGATTTTACACATACTCCAAACTCTTGGTAGAACTGATAAACAACTTCAGTAAATTAGGAAGATATGAAATCAATAAAAAAATTAGCAGCTTTTCCATACATCAATATTGAATTCAGTGAGAAAGAAATCAAGGATGCAATCTCATTCACAACACAAACATACTCCCACTAAAATATCTAAGAAAATTGACTATGAATATAAGACAATTTTACAATGAAAATTATTTTAAAAAATTGAAGAAAATTTCTGAATGCACTAAAAGTTGAAAACATCTTCTATATTTATGGATTGCAAAGATGAATAGTTTAAAATTTCCGCATGCTCAAAAGGAGCTCAGGTGTATTTCAGAGGTAAAATGCACATAATTTCAATTCCTGGTTGGTATCTGTCTTCAAAATAAAGTTTCTGCACAACAAAGTAATCAGTCAACAATTATCAGGCTGAAGAGACAACTTACACAAATGGAGAAAATATTTTCCAGCTATTCAGTTGATAGAAGATTATTATCCAGAAAATAAAAATAACTAAAAAACTCAACAAATATAATGAGCCAAGAGATGG
This sequence comes from Muscardinus avellanarius, assembly GCF_963383645.1. NCBI lineage: Eukaryota > Metazoa > Chordata > Mammalia > Rodentia > Gliridae > Muscardinus > Muscardinus avellanarius. Next base: position 61,827,939 of record NC_137792.1, on the reverse strand, counting down.
GCAAATAACCTAAATAATTATTTTAAAGAAAATACAAATAGATACCAAACATATAGAAAAACATATTATTTCTATAGTTATCATAAATACAAAAAATTATTCTAAACTGAGATTCCATCTTATCCCAGTTAGAATAAATATTATTAGAATTAACTGCTGGCAAGGATATATAGAAAAGGGAATAAAAGAATACTTATTCATAACTGATAGGAGTATAAAATAGTACAGATATTATGAAAAACATTATGGATATTTTTCAATATACTAAAGATAAACCTATTACATGATGTATCACTACCACTATTAGGTATGCACATGTTTAAGTCAGCATTCATACTATGGTAATCCATAACACCTAAGCACACAACTTAGAGGAAGTTATATTTATTTGCTTATAGTTCTGGAGATTACTGTTGTTCAATCCATGTTAAGCCAAGTTCATCACTAGAGCTCAGGGCCTTGTGGTGGAAGATACAGAGAGAGAGAGTTCAGGAGAGGGAAAAGAGCTAGTGAACAAAACAAAAAAGCCAGAAGTAACAAAGAAAGAGCAAGGAGGTACAACCATATATATACAACACAAGGAAACATCACAAGTACCCCTCTTCAGCTTCCAACATGACTGCTTACTCTATAGTGAAGTTTCTGAGGAGATTATAAATCAAAACATAAAAATCCACACGTGCCTCTCTAGACTTCATTGCCACATCAAAAATTCAAAATGCATTAAGTCCATTTCCAAGAGTTCTCATAGTCTAAACAGTTTCAGCATCACTCAGTATTCAAAAGTCTCCTCTGAAACACAAGGTGGACTCTTGGCTGTGATTTCCTGTAAAAACAAGAAGAAAGTTACATAAATCAAATGTACAATGGCACAGACTAAGCTTTTGCATTCAAAAAGGGTACATTTAGATCATAAACAGAAGAAATTGGACTAAAACAGTATTAATATCCAGAAAGGAAAGCATTTGATGCTGCAATTCCACTTTAGGAATCTTAAGCACATGATCATGAGATGTGATCTCCTTGGGGTTTTGGAAGCTCAGTCTCTATGCACTAGTTAATTGCAAGGAGTGCCTCATATATTATTTCTCCCTGGTTTGCAGCTTGCAGCCTTTTCTCACATGATTTCATGTTTAACATTTCTAAATCTTAGAGATTTTCCTTGCACACTTAACTTCACTATCACAGCTTCACAAATTGCCCCATTTTGACCTAATTTCTATAGTTTTGACCCTACTATGTGTTTTCTGACTTCCCAGGTTTTCCTCTGAATTTTGAGTAAAAACTCCATGACCAATATTTTTTTTCTAAAAAATCAAGCATTAGGTGAGCATCAAGATTGATGGCCGGAAAGAAATATATTCATATCTCTGTAATCACTGCTGCTGGGACCCTTTAAATCATAGCCAAAAGACCTGCTCCCACTTATACTACTGCTGGCCTTTCCATCATTGGGTCTGCTGCTGGTACCACCTCCATCATGGCCACCACTTCCTCCTTACTTTTATCCATTTTACTTTCTTCTACAACATTATATCCCTGGGCCCAAGTTTTACACATCATTTTCTGGCCAAACTGCAAATATATAGAGAATTTCTGCTTTAATTTCAGATACTGATGTCCACTGTACATCAGTATCGTGATGATACATGCCTCTAATCCCAGAAACTTGGAGGCTTAGACAGGAGTATCAGAGGCTCAAGGCCAGGCTTAGCAACTTAGAAAGACTCTCGGTGACCTAGTGAGACCTGTTTATAAACAAAAATAGAAAGGGCTTCTGGTATAGATTACTGGTAGTGTACCCCTGGGCTCTTATTGCAGTAATGGAAGGAAAAAGAAATATCAAACACCCTGAGAAATGTACAAAGTCTGTGGTATACTAAGTAGAAAATACATTAGTAAGGTCACTGTTTTGGTTTATGTGTTTGCAACCTGTTTAAAGTGCAGTAATGTTAATAGATGTTGGAGCTGTTAACAAATAGGACCTAATGGGAGGTTTTCAGGTTACTGGAAGTATGCTTTCAGAAGAAATTAATATAGTTTTATATATGCAAATATAATTTATTTATAATTTATTTTTTAAGTTGATTCGTAATTTATTTTTTTATTGGTGCACTGTATTCATACATCATAGTAGGATACAAAAAAAAAAACAAACTTTTGTAGACATACATGAACACATCACCCAGTCAGTCCCCACCCGATCCCCACCCCATTCCCTCCCCATCCCTCCTTCCCATGCTTGGCTTAGTGGTTGACATCTAGTATCATAGCAATTTATCCAAAATTAAAATGATAACCTCACATAACAGTATCATTTGTCTGATACCAAGCTTTTGATAATTTAAAGATAACATTTCAATACTTCTTTTTGCTTTCTTTCTTACCGGATAATACTTTTTTCTTTTTTTTTTTTAGGTGAAACTATCATATATTTATATATTTATTTTTCAGAAAAAATCTATCCTAATATGGAATACGGACTCTAGGTACCCAAAACGATCTCGAAAATGAACAAAGCTAGAAGATATATATTTTCTGATTTCAAACCATATAAAGCTACAATAATTGAAACAGTGTAGTACTGTTATAAAGCAGATGTATAAATCATTGGAGTTAAATAAAAGCCTAGAGATACATTCTTCCATATATTGTCAAGTTATATTTGACAAGGTTTCCACGAATATTTGGTGGAGGAAATAATAATATTTTAACTAAATATTGTTGAAAAATAATAATTACATGAAAAAGAATAAAATTGGACCCTTACCTAATCACATATAAAATATTAACTCAAAATAAATAAAAGACCTAAATATAAACTTAAGACTATAAACATTTAGAAGAAAACCTGGGTCATAAAACCTCACAAAGTTAAAATTGGCAGTGATTTCTTGGACATGATTTCAATGGCACAGGCAACAGAAGGGTATACAAACTACCTAAAAAATAAAAAAAAATAAAAAATACAAATAAAAAAAATTGTATATAAAAGACAATGTAAACAGAGTTAAAATTTACTGAAAGAATGGGATAAAATATTTCCAAATGCTATATCTGGAGGTATATTGATATTCCAACTAGAAATCCTAAAAATTAACAATAAAAGAAAACAATACAATTTAGAGATAGGTAAAAGATTAACATAAATAATGAATCTCCACAGATAACTAATCTTATTTGTCTGTTGGATGGAAAATCTTGTTTCTCTGGTTCTGGTGTGTGTTACCTATTTCTTCTTTGTAGTTAATCTCTTTGAGTATTTTCTCTAGTGCTGGTTTTGAAGACATAAATTCCATCAGTTTCTGTTTGTTATGGAAGCTTCTTATTTCTCCATCTAATTTGATAGAGAGTTTTGCTGGGTATGAAATTTTTGGCTGGAAGTTGTTTTCTTTCAGAGTTTGGAATATGTTACTCCAAGCCCTTCTGGCTCTCATGACTTGGTTTTGGAAGTCTGGAGTGATTCTAATTGGTTTTCCTCTGAATGTCACTTGGCCCTTTGTTTTTGTTGCCTTTAAGATTCTCTGCTTGGCTTCCACATTGGTCATTTTGACAATTATGTGGCATGGGGATCCTCTTCTCCTATCCTGTCTAAAGGGAGTTCTATAAGTTTCCTGGACCTGTGTATCGACCTCTTGCTCTATGTCTGGAAAATTTTCTGCTATTACTTCCTTGAAGAGATTGTTGATCCCTTTGGTTTCACTTTCTTTTCCCTCCTATATTCCAATTATTCTTAGGTTAGCTCTCTTAAAATGGGCCCATATTTCTTCAATGCCAGATTTCTGCTGTCGGATATTTTTTCCTAGATTAGAAACTATGCGTTCATTTTTGGAATGATCATCTTCTAAGAGCGAGATTCTGTTCTCCATGTGGTCTAATCAGTTGTTTGTGCTTTAAATTGAGGCCTTTACTTCATTAATTGCATCCTTTATCTCTTTTTGGCTCTCTCTGAATTCTTTTCAAAACACCTCTATTAATTCTACAGTTATTTTCCTGATTTGATCTTCTAGAAATCTCTGCATTTCTGTTTTATCGGGTTCTGATGTTGTGGGGTTGTGGGCATTCATTGCTCCATTGTTATTCCTCTTTCCCATGATTTCGGGAGTTTGTGCCTTCTCTGGGTTCTTCCCTTGGGTCCCTACGAATTCACTTAAGATGCTCTGGATCTCGAGTCTGTGGTATCTCCGTCACCACTACTCTTTTACTGGGTTGTATCGCAAAGCCTCAAACCCAGGGAGTCAATAGAGGCTGCTTTAGACTATGGTGGGTGCCAGGTTGCACGTTCTCCTATGGTATGATATCTCTGCCACTGCCACTCCCCCACTGGGTCAAGTCCCTGGGAGTCATTACTGGGATTTCTCCTCTGGGGCCCGCAGTTTGACTCACTGTTGTTAAATACACAGATGGAGCTGCTGCTGCCGCTGGTGGCAATATGGCGCCACTTCCGCACCCTGGGCCGTGAGGCTGGCGTATTTCTTCTCTGTTTTTGAGCTCTGCTCTGAGTCCCTACAGGGTGTGCTGAGCCCAGCCACTGGGAGCTTAAATGCTTCCCGTGCCAAAAAATCTGCCGAATCCCACTGGGCTCTTCCACAGTGGCTCACCTCGGCACGCTGTCCTGGCTCTTCCACAGTGGTTCACCACGGCTTGCTGTTTGACGCTCCTCTCTGGAGCCTGGTGGGCTGTTGAGTGCGTTGGTCAGGGCTCGTCCGGTGAGCTTGCCGCTGCTGCCAGCAGGAAGGTGTTGCTGCCATGTCCTCGGCTGTGAGGCTGGCGTATCTCCTCTGTGGCTCTGAGCTTGGTTATGAGACGCCCTCCTCTCTGGGGCTGGTGATTTTTTTGTTTCTCTGGTGATGGTGTTTTCTGGCTATGAAAGGTGCTGGTTTTGTGGTAATAGAGATTGGTTGTCAGCGGGGCTCTTAAGCCCCGTTTTTCTCAGTCGTCATTTTCCCGGAAGTCTAATTACTATATTTTATTCAAAATTTTTTGATATCCTCCTTTATTATTGTTGTGGCAAGACTCTTAAAGACTATATTGAAAGGGAATGGTGGTAGTGGGTATCCTTGTCTTGTCCCTAATATTAGAGAAAATTTCTGTATTTTTCTTCCATTCAAAATGATGATGGCTTTGAGTTTATTTATATTGCTTTAATGATGTTGAGGTATGTTTCACTACGAAAATTTTCTGCAATTTTTTAAATTTTTTTATTTATTTTTATTTTTTATTGGTGCAATGTATTCATATATCATAATGGTATAAAATACTTTTGTAGACATACATGAAAACATCACCCAGTTAGCCCCTACCCAATCCCCACCCCGTTCCCTCCCCATCCATCCTTCCCATGCTTGGCTTAGTGGTTGACATCTAGTTTTATAGCAATTTATCCAATATTAACGAAGATAATCTCACATACCAAGCTTTTGATGACATAAAGATAACATTTCAATATTTCTTTTTGCTTTCTTTCTTACCAGAGAGTATTTTTCTTTCGGTGAAACTATCATAAGTTTATTTATTTTTTGAAAAAATCTATCCTGATATGGAATATGGACTCTAGATACCCCAAACAATCTCGAAGATGAACAAAGCTAGAAGATGTATATTTTCATATTTCAAACCATATAAAGCTACAAAAATTGAAACAGTGTAGTACTGTTCTAAAGGCAGATATATAAACCACTGGAGTTAAATAAAAGCCTAGAGATAAATTGTTCCATATATTGTCAAGTTATTTTTGACAAGGTTTACACGAATATTTGGTGGAGGAAATACTAATCTTTTAACTAAATATTGTTTAAAAATTATAATTACATGAATAAGAATAAAATTAGACCCTTACCTAACACATATACAAATATTAACTCAAGATAGATAAAAGACCTAAATATAAATCTTAATACTATAAACTTTTAGAAGAAAGTCTGGGTCATAAAACCTCACAACATTGAAATTGGCAGTGATTTCTTGGATATGATTTCAATGGCATAGGCAACAAAAGGGTAAATATACTCCCTAAAAATAAAAAAATATTGTGTATCCAAAGACAATGTAAACAGAGTTAAAAGTTACTAATAGAATGGGATAAAATATTTCCAAATGCTATATCTGAAGGAATATTAATATTCCAACTAGAAACAGTAAAAATTAGCAACAATAAAAGCAAACAATATAATTTAGAGATAGGTAAAAGACTAACATAAATAATGAATCTCCACAGATAACCAATCTTAGTTGTCTGTTGGATGGAAAATCTTGTTTCTCTGGTTCTGATGTGTGTTACCTATTTCTTCTTTGTAGTTAATCTCTTTGTGTATTTTCTTTAGCGCTTTTTTTTATTGTTGCATTGTAATCATACATCACATTGGAATATAAGATTTGAGAGGATATACAAGCACACATCATCCAATTAGCCCTCATCCAGTCCCCATCCCATTCCCTCCCCCTTTCTCGATCCCATGCTTGTCTGGTGATTAACATTGATACATATGTTTATATACCTCCTGCTTTTTAAAGATGCTCCATCCTTCCCTATTCCATACCCTCTGATTGGTCCTCTTAATTGCTTCACTATAGGGCCCTTTTTGTAGCTCGACCACTTCCTGTTGCCCATTTCCTCCTAGTTATTGCTGATTAGGGGAAGCATTTGGTTTTAATTTTCTGCAATATTTCTCTGTGCATGCCGCGTTGCCAATACCGATCTCACTCTTGATGGCCCCAGTTGTGGCCTGGCTACCTGGTGGACTGATCCAGACCTCTCTGGCTCAAGCAGCGGCCTTGCCTCATGGGAGGCCCCGGTTCTGGCCTCAATGGCCCTGACACTGGCCTAACTGCTCAGATGGCTAAAATCCCGGCCTCGGAGGACCCAGCACCATCCTTGCCTCACGGCAGGCTCCTATCCCATCCTTGCTGTCCCCAGTACTGGACTAACCCCTCGGCCATCTCCGATCCCGGCCTCGGAGGCCTAAATTTGCGGCCTTGCCTCACGGAAGGCTCCAATGCTGGCCAGTGGCCCCCGGCACCGGCCAAACCCTCCAGCAGGCTCTAATCCCGGCCTCGGAGACCCCAGTATTGGCCCTGCCTCATAGCAGGCTCTGATCCCAGCCTCGCTGGCACCAGCACCAGCCTAACCCCTCAGCAGGCTCCAATCCTTGCCTCAGAGGCCTGAAAAACAGTCTTGCCTCACAGAAGGCTCCGATGCTGGCCATTGACCCCAGCACCGGCCTAAACCCTTGACAGGCTCCAATCCCGGCCTCGAAGGCCCCAGCACTGGCCTTGCCTCACAGCAGGCTCAGATCCTGGCCACGCTGGCCCAGGCACTGGCCTGACCCCTCGGCAGGTTCCGATACTAGCCTAGGAGGCCCCAGCACCTGCCTTGCTTCACAGCAGGCTCCGATCCAGGGCTCGCTGGCCCCAGCACCAGCATAACACCTCAGCAGGCTTCAAGCCCAGGCTCGGAGGCCCCACCACCAGCTTTGCCTCACAGCAGGCTCGGATCTCAGCCTCACTGTCCCCAGCACCAGCCTAAACCCTCGACAGGCTCCAATCCCGGCCTCGGAGGCCCCAGCACCGGCTTTGCCTAACGGCAGGCTCCGATCTCTGCCTCGCTGGCCCCATCCTCGGCCTAACCCCTTGGCAGGCTCTGATCCCGGCCTCAGAGGCCTCAATAGCGGCCTTGCCTCACGGAAGGCTCCAATGCTGGCTAGTGGCCTCGGCACCAGCCTAACCCCTCAGCAGGCTCTGATCCCGGCCTTGGAGGCCCCAGCACCAGCCTTGCCTCGCGGCAGGCTCCGATCCCTGCCTCGCTGGCCCCAGCATCAGCCAAACCCGTCAGCGGGCTCCGATCTCGGCCTCTGAGGCCTCAATAATGGCCTTGCCTCACGGAAGGCTCCTATGCCGGCCGTTGGCCCCAACACCGACCGTCTAACCACTCGGCAGGCTCCGTCCCGGCCTCGGAGGGCCCAGCACTGGCCTTGCCTCATGGTGGGCTCCAATCCTGGCCTTGCTGGTCACAGCAACGGCCTAAACACTCGGCGGGCTCCGATCCCGGCCTCAGAGGCCTCAATAACCGCCTTGCCTCACTGAAGGCTCCAAGCCCGCTAGTGGCTCCGGCACAGGCCAAACCCCTCAGCAGGCTCTGATCCCGGGCTCAGAGGCCCCAACACCAGCCTTGCCTCGCAGCAGGCTCCGATCCCGGCCTCGCTGGCCCCAGCACTGGCCCAACCTCTCGGCAGGCTCCGATCCCAGCCTCGGAGGCCCCAGCACCGGCCTTGCATCATGGTATGCTCTGATCACAATCTCATGGTCCCAGCACCGGCCTAAACCCTCGGCAGGCTCTGATCCCGGCCTCACTGGCCCCAGCGCCGGCCTTACTTCTAAGCAGGCTCCAATCCCTCAGAGGCTCAGAGGCCTCAATAGCGGCCTTGCCTCACAAAAGGCTGCGATACCAGCCAGTGGCCCCTGCACTGGCCTAACCCCTCAGCAGGCTCGATCTCGGCTTCGGAGGCCCCAGCACCGGTGTTGCCTCGCAGCAGGCTCCAATCCCAGCCTTGTTGGCCCCAGCACCACCCTAACCCCTCGGCAGGCTCCAATCCCGGCCTCGGAGGCCTCAATAGCGGCCTTGCCTCATGGAAGGCTCCAATGCTGGCTAGTGGCCTCTGCACTGGCCTAACCCCTCAGCAGGCTCTGATCCCGGCCTCAGAGGCCACAGTACCAGCTTTGCCTCACGGAAGGCTCCGATCCCTGCCTCACTGGCCCCAGCATCAGCCTAACCCATCAGTGGGCTCCGATCTCGGCCTCTTAGGCCTCAAAAATGGCCTTGCCTTACGGAAGGCTCCGATGACGTCCGTTGGCCCCAGCACCGGCCTACCCCCTCGGCAGGCTCCGATACTGGCCTCAGGGGCCCCACACAGGCCTTGCCTCATGGCAGTCTCCAATCCCGGCCACGCTGGACCCGGCACTGGCCTAACCCCTCTGCAGGCTCCTATCCCGAACTTGGAGGCCCCAGCACCGTCCTTACCTCACAGCAAGCTCAGATCCCGACCTTGCTGGCCCCAGCACTGCCTAACCCCTAGGCAGGATCTGATCCCGGCCTCAGAGGCCTCAATAGCGGCTTTGCCTCACGAAAGGCTCTGATGCCGGCCAGTGGCCCCGGCATCGGCATAACCCCTCAGCAGGCTCTGATCCCAGCCTCGAAGATGCCAGCAACGGCCTTGCCTCGCAACAGGCTCCGATCTCAGCCTCCATGGCCCCAGCACCAGCCTAACTCCTCGGAAGGCTCCGATCACAGCCTCAGAGGCCTCAATAACGGCCTTGCCTCAGGGAAGGCTCCAATGCAGGCTAGTGGCTCTGGCACCGGCCGAACCCCTCAGCAGGCTCTAATCCCGGCCTCAGAGGCCCCAGCAGCAGCCTTGCCACTTGGCAGGCTCTGATTTCAGCCTCGCTGGCCCCAGCACCGGCCTAACCCCTCGGCAGGCTCCGATCCCGGCCTTGGAGGACCCAGCACCAACCTTGTCTCATGGCAGGCTCCGATCCTGGCCTTGCTTGCCCCAGCACCGGCCTAAACACTCAGCAGGCTACAATCCCGACCTCGGAGGCCTCAATAGTGGCCTTGACTCACGAAAGGCTCTGATACCAGCCAGTGGCCCTGGCACCGGCCTAACCCCTCAGCAGGCTCTGATCACGGCTTCGGAAGCCCCAGCACTGGCCTTGCCTCACGGCAGGCTCCGATGCCAGGCTCGGTGGCCCCAGCACCACCCTAACCCCTAGGCAGTCTCCAGTCCCAGCCTCAGAGGCCTCAATGATGGCCTTGCCTCACGGAAGGCTCCGATGCTGGCCTCGGAGGCACTATCACCGGCCTTGCCTCACGGCAGGCTCTAATCCCAACCTCACTCTCCCCAGTACTAGACTAACCCCTCGGCCATCTCTGATCCCGGCCTCGGAGGCCTCAATAGCGGCCTTGCCTCACGGAAGGCTCCGATGCCGTCCAGTGGCCCTGGAACCGGCATAACCCCTCAGCAGGCTCTAATCCCGGCCTCGGAGGCACCAGAATCGGCCTTGCCTCACGGCAGGCTCCGATCCCGGCCTCACTGGCCCAAGCACCAGCCTAACCTCTCAGCAGGCTCCGATCCCAGCCTCAGAGGCCTGAATAAAGCCCTTGCCTCACAGAAAGCTCCGATGCTGGCCATAGGCCCCAGCACCGGCCTAACCCCTTGGCAGGCTCTGATCCCGCCTCGAACGCCCCAGCACTGGCCTTGCCTCATGGCAGGCTCCGATCCCGGCCTCGGAGGCCCCAGCACCAGCTTTGCCTCACAGCAGGCTCTGATCTCGGCCTCGCTGGCCCCAGCACCGGCCTAACCCATCGGCAGGCTCCGACCCTGGCCTCAAAGGCCTCAATAGCCCTTTGCCTCATGGAAGGCTCCAATGCCAGCCAGTGGCCCCTGCACAAGCCTAACCCCTCAGCAGGCTCTGATCCCATCCTCGGAGGCCCCAGCAATGGCCTTACTTTGGAACAGGCTCCGATCCCAGCCTCCCTGGCCCCAGCACCGGCCTAACCTCTCTGCAGGCTCCGATCCCGGCCTCAGAGGCCTCAATAACGGCCTTGCCTCACAGAAGGCTCCGATGCTTGCCATTGGCCCCAGCACCAGCCTAACCCCTCGGCAGGCTCCAATCTCGGCCTCGCTGTCCCCAGCACTGGCCTTACCCCTGGAAGACTCCAATCCCGGCTTCAGAGGCCTCAATAGTGGCCTTGCCTCACGGAAGGCTCCAATGTTGGCCAGTGGCTCCGGCACCATTCTAATCACTCAGTAGGCTCTGATCCCGACCTCGAAGGCCCCAGCCCCAGCCTTGCCTCATGGCATGCTTCGATCCCGGCCTCGCTGGCCCCAGCACCGGCCTAACCCCTCAGCAGGCTCCAATCCCGGCCTTGGAGGCCTGAATAATGGCCTTGCCTCACGGAAGGATGTGATGACGGCTAGTGGCTCTGGCACCGTCTGAACCCCTCAGCAGGCTCTGATCCCAGACTCAGAGGCCCCAGCACTGGCCTTGCCTCACAGCAGGCTCCGATCCCAGCCTCGCTCTCCCCAGCACCAGCCTAACTCCTCGGAAGGCTCCGATCCCGGCCTCAGAGGCCTCAATAGCGGCCTTGCCTCACGGAAGGCTCCGAAGCTAGCTAGTGGCCTCGGCACCATCCTAACCCCTCAGCAGGCTCTATCATGGCCTCAGAGGCATCAATAGCAGCCTTGCCTCACAGAAGACTCTGATACGGGTCAGTGGCCCCGGCACCAGCCTAATCCTTCAGCAGGCTCTGATCCCAGCCTCGGAGGCCTCAATGATGGCCTTGCCTCACAGAAGATGCCGATGCCAGCCGTTGTCTCCAGAACCGGCCTAACTCCTCGGCAGGCTCCGATCCCAGCATCGGAGCTCCCAGCACCGCCCTTGCCTCACAGCAGGCTCTGATCCCGGCCTCAGAGGCCCCAGCACCGACCTTCCCTCATGGTATGCTCCAATCCCAGTCTCGCTGGCCACAGCATCGGCCTTACCACTCGGCAGGCTCCGATCCTGGCCTTGGAGGCCCCATCACCAGCCTTGTCTTATGGCAGGCTCCTATCCTGGCCTCGCTGGCCCCAGCACCACCCTAAATCCTCAGCAGGCTCCGATCCCGACCTCGGAGGCCTCAATAGTGGCCTTGCCTCCCGAAAGGCTCCGATACCAGCCAGTGGCCCCGGCACAGGCCTAATCCCTTGGCATGCTCTGATTCCGGTTTCGGAGGTCCCAGCACCAGCCTTGCCTCTCGGCAGGCTCTGATCCCAGCCTCGCTGGCCCCAGCTCCACCCTAACCACTCGGCAGGCTCTAATCCCGGCCTTGGAGGCCTCAATGACGGCCTTGCCTAATGGAAGGCTCCGATGCCGGCCATTGGCCCCAGCACTGGCCTAACCCCTTGGCAGGCTCCGATCATGGCCTCGGAGGCCCTAGCACTGGCCTTGCCTCACAGCAGGCTCCAATCTCGGCCTCGCCGGCCCCAGTACCGGCCTAACCCCTCGGCAGGCTCCAATCCCAGCCTCAGAGGCCTCAATAGCGGCCTTGCCTCATGAAAGTTTCCGATGCCGGCCAGTGTCCCCGGCACCAGCCTAACCCCTCAGTAGGCTCTGATCCCAGACTCGGAGGCCCCAGCCCCGGCCTTGCCTCGCGGCAGGCTCCAATCCCAGCCTCACTGGTCCTAGCATCAGCCTAACCCCTCGGCAGCCTCCGATCTCAGCCTCAGAAGCCTCAATGACGGCCTTGACTCACGGAAGGCTCTGATGCCGGCCATTGGCCCCAGTACCGGCCTAAACCCTTCGCAGGCTCCGATCCTGGCCTCATAGGCCCCAGCACAGCCTTGCCTCATGGCAAGCTCAGATCCCAGCCTTGCTGTCCCCAGTACCGGCCTAACCCCTCTGCCATCTCCGATTCCGGCCTCACAGGCCTCAATAGCGGCCTTGCCTCATGGAAGTTTCCGATGCCGGCCAGTGTTCCCGGCACCGGCCTAACCCCTCAGTAGGCTCTGATCCTGGCCTCGGAGGCTCCAGCACCGGTCTTGCCTCACGGCAGGCTTTGATCTTGGCCTCGCTGTCCCCAGAACAGGCCTAACTCCTCGGCAGGCTCTGATCCCGGCCTTGGAGGCCTGAATAACAGCCTTGACTCACAGAAGGCTCCGATGCTGGCTGTTGGCCCTGGCACTGGCCTAACCCCTCAGCAGGCTCCGATTCCAGCCTCGAAAGCCCCAGCACTGGCCTTGCCTCATGGCAGGCTCCAATTCCAGCTTTGCTATGTCTATGCCGCCCTCAACCCTCGGCAGGCTCTATCTGAGCACTCTCTTCGCCCAACTATTTGTCCCATGTTCTCAAGAGTGTGTGTTGGTGGTAGCATTCTGCCTCTGGGGTCATTACTTCAAAGGTTCCAGGTATAATGCATCAGATTTCTGCCTCCCATGAGTACTGCCATTGCCACTGCCTCCACCATTTCAAATCTTTACCAAGTTTTTTTTTTTTTTTTTCCATTCTGAATGTTGTCCAGTCTTCCTAAGCATGTGCGACGGTAGCATTCAACCTTTCATGTAATTTCTCCAAAAAAAAAAAAAAATAAGGTTGTAGGCTCCGATTTCTGCTTTTCCTGAATACAAGTCTCCACTGCCAATGCGGAGACCGCTTTCAGCACTGCCTTTCTCCTTGGTCTCCACTAAAGTCTCTCTCCTTACAGGTGATGTCCAAGATTCTTAACAGTGTAGAGAAGAAACAGTCCTCCTTAGCGGGGAATTTTTCCAATAATTCCAGTTCATTTGGATAAGTTTTGTCTGCATCTCCAGTATCCTGGCATCTGCCACCTCCTTGACCCCTCTCCAATATTTTCTTTTTTCTTTTTCTTTTCCTTTTTTACAGGATCCTTTCATGTGGAGAGGGGTTGGCCTAGGGGTGCCCCACTAGCGCCTACCCACCCGCCCAGGGTCGGGGCCCGGGGCCGGACCACGGGGTCCTTCTGGGTGGAAAGGGGGGTCGCGTAGGGGCGCCCAGCCAGCCCCTGCTCACCCGCCCAGGGTCAGGGCCCGGGGGCCTGGACCACGGGGTCCTTCTGGGTGGAGAGGGGGGTTGCTTAGGGGCACCCCGCCAGTGCCTGCTCACCCACCCAGGGTCAGGGACCGGGGGCCCAGACCACAGGGTCCTTCTGGGTGGAGAGGGGGGTCACCTAGGGGCACCCACCAGTGCCTGCCCACCCGCCCAGTGTCCGACCTGGGGGCCCAGACCATGGGGTCCTTCCGGGTGGAGAGGTGGGTCACCTAGTGGCGCCCCACCAGCACCTGCCCACCTGCCCAGGGTCGGGGCCCGGGGCCTCGGGCAAAAGGACCTTCCAGGTGGAGAGGAGGGTCACTTAGGGGCGCCCTGCCAGCGCCTGCCCACCCGCCCAGGGTCGGGCCCCTCTAGCGCTGGTTTTGAAGACATAAATCTCTTCAGTTTCTGTTTGTCGTGGAAGCTTCTTATTTCCCCATCTAATTTGATAGAAAGTTTTGCTAGAGGGAAATTTTTGGCTGGAAGTTGTTTTCTTTCAGAGTTTGGAATATGTTACTCCAAGCCCTTCTGGCTCTCATGACTTGGTTTGGGAAGTCTGGAGTGATTCTAATTGGTTTGCCTCTGAATGTCACTTGGCCCTTTGTTTTTGTTGCCTTTAAGATTCTCTGCTTGGCTTCCACATTGGTCACTTTGACAATTATGTGGCGTGGGGATCCTCTTCTCCAATCCTGTCTAAAGGGAGTTCTATAACTTTCCTGGACCTGTGTATCGACCTCTTTCTCTACGTTTGGAAAATTTTCTGTTATTACTTCCTTGAAAAGATTGTTGATCCCTTTGGTTTCACCTTCTTTTCCCTCCTCTATTCTGATTATTCTTAGATTAGCTCTCTTAAAATGGGCCCATATTTCTTCAATGCCAGATTCCTGATGTCGGAATTTTTTTTTCTAAATTAGAAACTATGCGTTCATTTTTGAAATGATCATCTTCTAAGAGAAAGATTCTATTCTCCTTGTGGTCTAATCAGTTGTTTGTACTTTGAATTGAAGCCTTTACTTCATTAATTGCATCCTTTATCTCTTTTTGGCTCTCTCCGAATTCTTTTGGAAACACCTCTATTATTTCTACAGTTATTTTTCTGATTTGATCTTCTAGAAATCTATGAATTTCTGTTTTATCAGGTTCTGATATTGTGGGGTTGTGGGAATTCATTGCTCCATTGTTATTCCTCTTTTCCATGATTTCGGGAGTTTGTGCCTTCTCTGGGTTCTTCCCTTGGGTCAGTACGACTTCACTTAAGGTGCTCTGGATCTCAAGACTGTGGTATCTCAGTCACCATTACTCCTTTACTTGGTTGAATCACAGAGTCTCAGACCCTGGGAGTCAATCGAGGCTGCTTTTGGCCATGGTGGATGCTAGGTTGGGCGTTCTCCTCTGATGTGATATCTCTGCCACTGCCACTCCCCACTGGGTCAAGTCCCTGGGAGTACAGTACTGGGATTTCTCCTCTAGGGGCCACAATCTGACTCACTGTTGTTGAGTACTCAGATGGAGGTGTCGTGGACTCGGTGAATTTGCTACTACTGCTGCCAGTGGCAATATGGCGCTGCCGCCACGCCCTCAGCTGTGAGGCTGGTTTATTTCTTTTCTGTTTTTGAGCTCCGCTCTGAGTCCCTGCAGGGTGTGCTGAGCCCAGCTTCTGGGAGCTAGATGCTCCCTGTGCCGAGAAATCTGCCAAATTCCTCCCGGCTGATCCGCAGCGGCTCATGTCGGCTCACTGTCAGCCGCTCCTCTCTGGATCCTGGTGGGCTGTTGAGTGTGTTGGTCTGGAGCCGTCCAGCGAACTCGCAGCTGCCGCCGGCAGTAAGGAACTGCTGCCTTGTCCTCGGGTGTGAGGCCAGCTTATCTCCACTCTGGTTCTGAGCTCTGTTATGAGTTCCCCTCCTCTCTGGAGCCTGGTGCTGCAAGGGAAAATGGCGTCTACCACTTTGCGCCACGGCTCTGGCTGCAGCACTGCGGTCTGGTTTCTTTCTGGTATCTCATTTTTTCAGCCCTCTTTTTCTCTGTCCCTTGGAATTACATTTTTTGTTTCTCTGTTAATGGTGTTTTCTGGAAATGAAAGGTGCTGATTTTGTGGTAATAGAGATTGGTTGTTAGCGGGGCTGAGCCCCGCTTTACTTTTTCACCATCTTCCTGCAAGTCATCCTTTCTGCAATATTTTTAACATGAATGGTTGTTGAACTTTATCAAATGTTTTTTCATCATCTATTAATATGGTCATGCTATTTTGTTCTTAGTTCTATTTATATGGTGAATAACTTATATTGATTTGCATATATAAAACCAGTATTGCTTTCCTCAGATGAAACCAACTTGATCACGGTGTATAATTTTTGTGATGGGTTTTAAATGAACATGACTAATATTTGTATCAGTGATATTGGTCTCTAATTTTCTTTTCTTGTGGTATCTTTATTAGTTTTGGTATTATGTGATACTGGCCTCAGAAAAGAAGTTTGGAAGAATTTCATCTCTCTAAATTTCACAGAATAACTTATGAAGTATTGAGTTCAGTTTTTCTCTAAAAGTTTTGTAAAATTCAGGGAAAACCTATCTGAACCAGGGCATTTTTTTATGATAGGATTTTATTGGTGTTTTTATTTCTTTGCTTGATATTGGATGGTTTAGTTTTTCTATATCCTATCAGTTCGATTTAGGTAAGTTGTATGTGTTTATAAATCTATCTATCTTTTTCATTTCTTTCCAATTTATTGGAATATAAATTTTCAAAATATTTTCTGAGTATTCTCTCAATTTCCCCACTATTTGTGGTGATATTTCCTTTTTAAATTTTGATTTTAATTACTTGATTTGATTCACTCTTTATTTTGGTTATGTTGGCTAGGGGTTGGTAAATATTGTTAATCCTTTGAAAGAACAATCTTTTAGATTTGTTGATCCTTTTCTTTTCTCTAATTTATTTTTGCTTTGATTTTAATTATTTCCTGGCAGAACTATTTTATATTATTGTCTCCAACTTATTTATTAATGTTTTTATTTTATTTTAAGTATCTTTCTGGTTCTTTCTTAACGTTTCAAGTTCCTCCTTTACTTATTTAAAACTTTCTTTGAGATTTTTTATCATGCTGTAGATCAATGTTAAGAATTTTCCTTCTTGCATTTCTTGTAGATAAGTATTAGTAATATCCCTTGTTGTTGAGCTGTGGGAATTTATTGTTTTATCACTGTTCCTCCTCATATTTTCAGAGTTCTGAGGTTTGTGTTTTTCTTGTCTTGGTATCTTTTTCCTCTTTATGAGTGAGTCTTGTATTTATTTACTATCCCTTTATAATAATGTTTACTCTTGAAGTATATATTCATTCACTCCTACCAATCTAAATCAAATACACAAAGCTTTTAACTTTTTCCCAGAGCCTCTTTAACTACATATAGTACTTAGAGCAGGTTAGCAGGATTTTTTTATTTGCTATAAGTCACTGTGCTATTTTGGCCTTAACTTTGCAGAACCAGAGATTATAAGCTCTATTCAGGGCTAGCAGTCTGCTGGTTGAGATGTCATGTATCCCAGAGACCATTGGTGCTCTGATAATTGTGCACTGTTGATATTTCAGAGTTCTGACTTCTGATATCTGTGATCAGTGGGGTTAGGCTCTGCAAAGCCAGTAATTGCTATGTTCCAGACTTAAGGTACAGTTTGCTGAGCTTTGATGACCCCTGGGACACCACTCTAGATCTGCTTTTCATGGTCATCTGAGGTACTTTCAATAACTAGCTTACAAGCATGCAAGATCCATGTTTTGCTGGCAGATAAAGTATTGAATTCCTACATTTTGGCTTATATCAAGTGATACTCTGCTGAGCCCTTGGCCTCTTTGTGTAGTATTGCCAATATGGTGTCACTGCTTCTCTCCAACCAAGGCCCAAGGTCAAACTGGAAGAAATTTTATGGTTTTAAGCCAGGGGCTTTTGTGGATCAGTTTCTCGTTCCCAAGGACACCACTCCTCTCCTGGACAGCCACTCTCTCAAGGACTCTTGCTGGCCTCTGCTACTCATGCTTTGTGACACCCAAACAGGGCCAGGCACAAGTTTACTGCTTTTAGGGGCCTGCAATTTAGTAGGCTGAGCTATATTTCTCCTTGCAACATGATTTGGCATTCTATGGTGATCTCTAGGGGAACCTACAAGGGTTCCACAAACTGCAGATTGCAGTTATTTTCTGTTTGTCTCTAGGGTCTATCTACTAATTTTTGTTTTTGTTAAGTGTGATAGTAGGCCCCATTTTGTGAAAATTTTTTTCATCCTTCACATTATTTATAAGATAGCATTCATGTGCCAAGAAGTGACTGGCCATTGGAGGTACTCAAAGAAGAAAAGAGACAGTCCCTAAAGTCATGGATTGTATGGTCCAGAAAAACAAATAATAGAGAATAATTAAATGAATTGATAAAATAAGGCCAACTACCAAAGAAGTAACAGTGTGAGGATGGCAAAGACTGAAATGGATACAATAATAAACAAATCATTCTAAGAATATGGTTTATGGTCTGGATGCTGAGTGATAAAAAAGAGCCAGATGTATGAAGATCAGAAGTAAATAAATTCCATCTCAGAGAAAATAGTTTGTAGAAGCTTGAGAGAATAAAAACTACTAGAAGTATCAATGAAAGTAATAAATGATCAATTTTTCTGCAGTTTTGAGAGAAAGAAGAATACTACAAGCTCAAAGTTTTTGGTGAGATGTTTTAATATATTTGTAATAATTTTTATTTTCTAAGATCTTTCTTGTTTTTGTTACATTTCTTGTTAACTGCGTTCTGTTAAATTTATGGATATAATATTTTATAATGTTTATCTAATGCTTTAATAATTATCAATAAGATGGATATAAAATTTAACTTCTTAATCCTATATTTTCATTTTTATTTTTTTTAATATTAGAATCTCTACCTTTTCATTTAAGGTTTTACAGAAATGTCTATTATACTATGATTGTCTTCATATTTAAGAATCAAACAATAAAATCACTTTTGAAAACTGTGCAAATACAAAAGGGTAATGACTGTTGGACTTCAATGTAGTAGATGTCCAAAATGGAGTAATTATAATTGTAGCTCATTTCTTCAGACATAGGCATTCAAATCTAAGATATATATATATATATTCCAGTGATCTAAGACTTACATCCTTATTTTGAATTCTGTTTTCAGTACTCAATTATTCTGTGATTTTTCACAAGGTACTTTTTCTCTCTGTAAAATGAAGATTTCTTCTCTATAAAATTAAGGTAACAAAATCTACTATAAAAGATTTTTGTAAATATTACATTTTATTGTTATGATAGAACAGTTATTGAATATACTAATTTGTCTCTAATGATTCGTTGTCATTGTTAACTACTCTGCATTAGTACTACACTTTTGAAGTACTACAATTCAGTAGAAAAAAGCATGAATTAATTTAGTCTGAGCTCTTTCTGTGTGTCCAAAGACACATTTCCATAAATAACTTACTTTAGATACTACTTAGAATATTGCTAAACCCAAACATTTTGACAGAAGACTTGAAACAGATCAGGTACAAAGATAGAGGATACAAGTAAAAAAAAAATTCTGAGAGGTAGCATTTTGAGTGTTAAGTCATAACTGCACAATCTTGAAAGTGTTTACCTTACTAAGCCCCACTTATCTTAATCTGTAATAAAGGGATAAAATATCATGCCATGGAAGAGAGATATTGTGTATAAAATTATTTTCATGGATTCTTGAACAATGTAGGTTCTTAAATATCAAATTTTAAGAATCACCTTATATAATCTGTTTTTTTGAGACCTGGGAAAAAGCACACTGGATAGGAAGTTAAAATGGATGAAAGAAAACCCAGACCATATCTCCCTGATGGACAGAATTAGCCTATCACTTAAGTACAACATATTATTTCTAATCATTCTTCTAATTTTACTTCTAGCTTTCAAAATTCATGTATCTTCCCAAGGTTGCTGTAAATAGCTGAGCTAGTCAATAACAAAGTATGTATGTAACTTCACTTACCATCTTTCTTTCCCATGACTTGTCTCACTTATTCCAGAAATTTAATTGAACATTAACCTTCAGAAAACCAAGATCATTCCCACCTAAATCATTTTTTTATTTGCAGTACATGCTTCTCTGTCTCACACTTTTTGGTTTTTACCAAATATGTGGTCTGTTGCACTGACCCTTATATTACTGAGCTATAATATAGGGTGACAAAGCCACTTTAGCAAATACTATAGATATATATACATTAATATTTACTGTCTCAATCAGCATTATCATTGATATAATCTATAAGATCTTACCATACCACAAAGATTTATATACTCTCAATTTCCTTGGAAATTCTAGGTTTATTTCATGTGAGGCCAGGATTTACATCTCAGGCATGGTACTGGGAAGCATAATGTGAGTGGAAGAGGAAAAGGGAGAGGAAGAGGGAGAGGGAGAGGGGGAGAGAGAGAGAGAGAGAGAGAGAGAGAGAGAGAGAGAGAGAAGAGAGAAGAGAGAAGAGAGAAGAGAGGAGAGAGGGAAGAGAGGGAAGAGAGGGAAGAGAGGGAAGAGAGGGAAGAGAGGGAAGAGAGGGAAGAGAGGGAAGAGAGGGAAGAGAGGGAAGAGAGGGAAGAGAGGGAAGAGAGGGAAGAGAGGGAAGAGAGGGAAGAGAGGGAAGAGAGGGAAGAGAGGGAAGAGAGGGAAGAGAGAGAAAGAATGTGGTATCTGATCCAGACTGGAAGTAAGTAAAGAGAGATTAAAAGCAAGTGGAGGAGGAACCATGTATAATCCTCAAGACCAGGCTGCTAAGGACCCATGTTCTATAGCCATACCCAAATACCCTAGGTTTTCATCCAAATAAATCCATTAGATGGATGTTTCCCTTGATGAAATTACAGCTCTCATGAATTAATTATTTCAACCCTGACTTCTTCAGGGGCCATTATATATCTGACCATAACTAAGACACTCTGGTATTTGTGGCAATATGGAATAATACATTTTACTGTACTTGAAAATATACTCATAACCTTCCATCATTACTGAAATAACTTTGATAGGTGCCTATTATTGTATTCATTGTATTCTGTGCTGTGAAAAGTCATTTTCTATCAGCTCAATTGCATGAAATCAAGAGAATGATAAATTATGATGCATGTATATTATGTAGCATTAGGAAAGTATTAAAATGATGTTTACAAAGAGTTTTTAGTGATGTAGAAAAATACTGATACACTACATAGTAAATAATAATAGGTAACAAACTGGGTTTATTGGTGCATGCTTGTAATCTCATCATTCAGGAGGTGGAGACCAGAGGATCACTTAGTAGAGAAGCCAGCCTCAGCTACTTAGTGAGGCCCTTCAGAATTCAATGAGACCCTATTTCAAAAATAGAGTAAAAAATAGGGCTGGAGATTTAGCTCAGAGATGGATGCTCCTGCAATCCATCCCCCCAGTACCACACACAAAAAAAGTTACAACAATGTCTTATGTAATATTACTTAAATTATCAAATAAAATTATATGTATGTATAATTTATGATATGTGGAGTAAATGAATATAGAATGCAATATTATTTAGGCATACAAATACATGTATTTATACATGTAAAATGTAATAAAAGTATAATTCTATTACTGATTATGGGTGAAAGGATACATGTAATCTTTATTTTTTGGATCATAATTTCTCTCCTTTCTCCAACTTTTTTATGTATGCAAATTTTTATTAGTGCACTGTTTTTGTACATCAACTTATTCTATAAAATGCAAGTGGTGCTTTTAAAATCAGTAGTGAATAAGTATTTAATCCAAATAATTATAATTACTAAAGTTAATTGTCTTTGATCTGTGAAATAAATTATCTAGAAACTTAATATCTGAATATATGACTGATTCTCATTTTAAGTGCCCATGTTTTCCTAAGCTGGCAAAGCCAAATAAAATAGTTTCACCATGTGAGCTTCAGTTTATAAATATTCTATGTAGTCAAATAATTATATGAATATACTCTTTGTGCTATATGAATATACTCTTTATGCATATACTCTTTATGAATATCTATATGAACACTCTTTATGAATATACTCAATTCATATCCTTCTCAATGAAATGGGGCTTGTTGTAAGCTGAATAATGACCCCTAGCCAAAGATATCCATATCCTTAATCTCTATAATATGTGAATATCACAGTATATGGATAAAAAAAACTTTGCAGATGTTATAAGTCAAGTATCTAGAGATGCAATCTCAGGTATTTTTGAAAGAGATAGGCAGTGGGAAATTTGAATTAGAGAGGATGATAATCAAATGTTACCATAATGATAAAAATAAGAGTGATATGAACACAAGCTAAATAATACTTATAGGCATCAAAAGCTGGAAGATTCTGGAGATTCTCCAATAGAGCCTATGGAAGAAGCAGGGCCTAGCTAGAACATTAATTCTTTAATTTTAAACTTGTGGCTTCTGTAATAGTGAGATAATAAGATTCTGTTGCTTTAAAAAAATTTTGTGGTAATTTTTACAGCATCCAGAGAAATATAATAGAGTTCAAAATAATTGAATAAAACATGATCCCCAATTATGAAGAGTTCAAAGACAAGGAGGAATAAGAAGAAAAAATTACAAAATGTTGTTTTTATTTATTTATTGTGGTATTAGGGATTAAACCCAGGTACATTCTACATCTGAAATACACTCCTAGGCCTGTTTTTATATGCTTTCTTTTTAAACAGGGTCTCAGTGAGTTTCAGAAAGTATCACCAAGTAGCTAATCCTAGCTGTGAACATGGGGTCCTTCTGTCTCAGCCTTCCAAGAAATGGATTACAAGCATGCACCTACATCTCAGCTCAAAAATATTCTTTTAAATGACTGGATCTCACCAGTAGGACTTATTAAGTCTTCCGAAAGAAAGTGACACTAGGCTGGGGTCTTGAAGAACTATTTCATAAAAGTAAACAGACTTGCCAACAAATTTTCTGGGATAAGAGGTATTTGATAGACATTTGAAAAATTATTTGTGATTTCAGCCCTACCAGAATAACACTATATTGTGTAGAAGAAGCTGAACTGGGGTTAGGAAATGTATGCTTTTCCATTTCTCTTCCAGTAACTAGCTGTGTGATTTTGGTTATGTCACCCAATGATCTGTGCTAAAGTTTCATATATATAATATGACATTAGGGATATATTTCTTTTTTTAATTATTTATATTGGTGCATTGTAATCACAAATCACATTGGAATATAAGATTTGAGAGGATATACAAGCACATATCATCCAATTAGCCCTCATCCAGTCCCCATCCCATTCCCTCCCCCTCCCTCGATCCCATGCTTGTTTGATGATTAACTTTGATACATATGTTTATGTACCTCCTGCTTTTTAAAGAGGCTCCATCCTCCCCTATTCCATACCCTCTGATTGGTCCCCTTAATTGCTTCACTATAGGGCCATTTCTATAGCTCAACCACTTCCTCTTGCCTGTTTCCTCCTAGTTATTGCTGATTAGGGGAAGCATTTGGTTTTAATTTTCTGCGATATTTTTCTGTGCATGCTGCGTTGCAAATATCGATCTCACTCTTGATGCCCCCAGTTGTGGCCTGGCTACCTGGTGAACTGATCCAGACCTCGCTAGCTCAAGCAGCGGCCTTGCCTCATGGGAGGCCCGAGTTCTAGCCTTGCTTGCCCCGACACTGGCCTAACCCCTTAGCTGGCTCCGATCCCGGCCTCGGAGGCCACAGAAACAGCCTTGCTCATAGCAAGCTCCAATGTTAGCCGATGGCCCCGGCATCAGCCTAGTCCCTTGTCAGGCTCCGATCCAGGCCTCGGAGGCCTCAGTAGTGGCCTTGCCTCACGGAATGCTCCGATGTTGGCCAGTGTCCCCGGCACCGGCCTAACCCCTCAGCAGGCTCTGATCCCGGCCTCGGAGGCCCCAGCATCAGCCTTGCCATACGGCAGGCTCCGATCCCAGCCTCACTGGCCCCAGCACCGGCCTAACCCCTCAGTGGGCTCTGATCTCGGCCTCTGAGGCCTCAAAAATGGCCTTGCCTCATGGAAGGCTCCGATGCCGGCTGTTGGCCCCAGCACTGGCCTCACCCCTCGGCAGGCTCCGATCCTGGCCTCAGAGGCCCCAGCATCGGCCATGCCTCACGGCAGGCTCCGATTCCGGCCTCGCTGGCCCCAGCACCGGCCTAATCCCTCAGCAGGCTCCAATCCCGGCCTCAGAGGCCCCAGCATCGGCCTTGCCTTGCAACAGGCTCTGATCCCAGGCTCCCTGACCCAAGCACCAGCCTAACCCCTCGGCAGACTCCGATCCCGGCCTCAGAGGCCTCAATAAGGGCCTTGCCTTGCCTCACGGAAGGGTCCCATGCCGGCCATTGGCCCCGGCACTGGCCTAATCCCTCGGCAGGCTTCGATCCCGGCCTCGGAGGCCTAAGCACCAGCCTTGCCTCACGGCAGGCTCCGATCTCTGCCTTGCTGGCCCCAGCATCAGCCTAAACCCTCAGTGGGCTCTGATCTCGGCCTCTGAGGCCTCAAAAATGGCCTTGCCTCATGGAAGGCTCCAATGCCAGCCGTTGGCCCCAGCACCGGCCTCACCCCTTGGCAGGCTCCGATCCTGGCCTTGGAGGCCCCAACACTGGCCTTACCTCACGGCAGGCTCCGATCCCGGCCTTGCTGGCTCCGGCACCGGCCTAACCCCTCGGCAGGCTCCGATCCCGACCTCGGAGGCCGCAGCCTCAGGCTTGCCTCGCAACAGCCTCTGATCCCAGTCTCCCTGACCCAAGAACCAGCCTAACCACTTGGCAGGCTCCGATCCCGGCCTCGGAGGCCCCAGCTCTGGCCTTGCCTCATGGTAGGCTCCGATCCCGACCTCGCTGGCCCCAGCAATGGCCTAACCCCTCGGCAGGCTCTGATCCTGGCCTCAGAGGCCTCAATAGCGGCCTTGCCTCACGGAAGGCTCCGATGCCAGCCAGTGGCCCCGGCACTGGCCTAACCCCTCAGCAGGCTCTGATCCCGGCCTCGTAGGCTCCAGCACTGGCCTTGCCTCATGGCAGGCTTCAATTCTGGCCCAACTGGCCCCAGGACCAGCCTAACCCCTCGGCCAGCTCTGATCCCAGCCTTGGAGGCCTCAATAACACCCTTGCCTCACGGAAGGCTCTGATGCCGGCCGTTGGCCCTGGCACCAGCTTAACCCCTCAGCAGGCTCCGATCCCAGCTTCGGAGGCCCCAACACTGGCCTTGCTTCACAGCAGGCTCCAATCCCAGCTTTGCTGCATCTGTTGCTGGCTTTACCCCTCAGCAGGCTCTAATCCAAGCACCCTCTTCGCCTAACCATTTGTCCCACGTTCTCGAGGGTGCGTGGTGGTAGCATTCTGCCTCTGGGGTCATTACTTCAAAGGTTCCAGGTGTAATGTATCACATCTCTGCCTCCCCTGAGTACTAGCCACTACCATTGCCACTGCCTCCACCATTTCAAATCTTTCCCAAGCTCTTTTTCACTCTGAATGTTGTCCAATCTTCCTAAGCATGCACGACGGTAGCATTCAACCTTTCATGTAATTTCTCCAAAAAAAAAAAAAAAATAAGGTTGGTAGGCTTCGATTTCTGCTTCTCCTGAATATAATTCTCCACCGCCAATGCGGAGACCGCTTTCAGCACCGCCTTTCTCCTTGGACTCCGCTAAAGTCTCTCTCCTTACAGGTGATGTCCAAGATTCTTAACAATGTAGAGAAGAAACAGTTCTCCTTAGAGGCAAATTTTTCCAATAATTCCAGTTCATTTGGAAAAGTTTTGTCTGCATCTCCAGTATTCTGGCATCTGCCACCTCCTTGACCCCTCTCTGATATTTTCCTTTTTTCTTTTTCTTGTCCCTTTTTTACAGGGTCCTTCTGGGTGGAGAGGGGTTGGCCTAGGGGTGCCCCGCCAGCGCCTGCCCACCCGCCCAGGGTCGGGGCCAGGGGCCTGGACCATGAGGTCCTTCCGGGTGGAGAGGGGGGCCGCCCAGGGGCTCTCCACCAGCGCCTGTCCACCCCCCCAGTGTTGGGGCCAGGTTCCCAGACCATGGGGTCCTTCCTAGTGAAGAGGGGAGTCGCCTATGGGCACCCTGCCAGCACCTGCCCACTGGCCCAGGATCGGGGATCCGAGGGGCCTGGACCACAGGGTCCTTCCAGGTGGAGAGGGGGTCCGCCCAGGGGTGCCACACCAGTGCCTGCCCACCTGCCCAGGGTCGGAGGCCCAGGGGCCTGGACCACAGGGTCCTTCCGGGCAGAGAGGGGGGTCGCCCAGGGGCGCCCCGCCAGCACCTGCCCACCTGCCCAGGGTCAGACGATGGGATCCTACCGGGTCTTGGGATATATTTCTATAGACTTCCCACCATTCTAAATTTCTTATATATATCATTTGATTATGGTGTTAATAAAAATGTATATATTACATAATTTAAAATATAAATCATAACATATTGGTAAAGCATGGATTTATTTGAAAGTAATTCCTTCTATGTGTTTATACATTTATAAAAAGGGTACTTTGCTAGCGATGGAGGTGCATGTTTGTAATTCCAGCATTTGGGAGGCTGAGACAAGAGGATCATGATTTTCTGACAGCCTCAGCTACATAGTGAGGCCCTTTGCAACTCAGTGAGAACCTGTTTCAAAATAAAGAATAAAAAAATTAGGGCTGTGGATGTAACTTGAAGGTAGAATGCCTCTGGGTTCCATCCTCTGTACTGCAAAAAAAATACACAAAAGGCATATAGAAATTAGTTTCATAGTATTTTATCCTCTTAATATAGTTATTATAAACTAAAATCAACTCCTGAAATGTGTTTCAAGAATGAGATGATAGTTTTATTTGGGATCCAGTTGGAGAAAGATGACAACAAATAAAAAGATTACCTCCAGGTAAAATGTTTGGTGTTGATGTTGAGCTTAGTGATTAATTTTTATATGATTGTGAATGTACATCACATACACTAGAGAACTTCTCTCTTCCCACTCTCATCCCCGTTAGTTAGGTCACCTTAGATGCTCATCCTATGGTTTCTTCTTTATCTAGAGTTTCTTCTATGACCTTTTTTTTAATCCCTAGCTTCTGCACATTATTGAGAGTGTCTAATTTTTTACTATTTGTGCCTGACTAATCTCAAGTAGCTTAATGTTCTTCAATTACTTCCATTTTCCAATAAATGACATAATTTTGTTTTTATATCAAAATAAAATTTTATTGTGTACATATCCCATAGTTTTCCATTCATCTGTTTATGGGCATTTTCACAGGTTTCATAGTTTGGCAATTATGAATTGTGCAGCTGTGAACATTGATACTAATGCAGCAATTTGGTAGTTTGTTTTTTATTCTTTTGGGTAAACACCCAAAAGTGGTATGGATGAATCATATGATAAGTTCATTTCTATTCTTTTAAGTATCCCTCATACTGTTTTCCAAAGTGGTTGTACTAATTTTCAATTTCATGAGCATTGTACTAGAAAACCCAATTCTCTACATCTTTGCAAGCATTTGTTGTTGTATGTGTTTTTCATGAATGTCATTCTAATTGGAGTTAGGTAAAATATCAGGTAGTTTTGATTTGAATCTCTCTGATTGTTAATGAAGTTGAGCATTATTTTATGTATTTATTGGCCATTTGAATTTATTCTTTTGTGAAGTGTTTATTTAGTTCACATGCTGGCTTTTTATTGGGTTATATGTTTTCTTAGTGGTGAGTTGCTTGAGTTCTCTGTATATTCTAGATACTAGTCTCCTATTGGGGGAGTGACTTGAAAAAAAAAGTTGTGTCTGCTGAGGTCCCTGATAGTTTCCTTTTCTGTAAAGAGACTCTTCTGCTTAATGCAATCCCACATATTGATCCTCCATTTAAATGTTTTGTACCTTTGGGGTCATGTTGAGAAAGGTTTTACCTGTGCCTATGTGTTGAAGTGTTGAACATATGTTCTCTTCATGGAGCTGCAAGGTCTCTTGTCTAGTAGCCAAGTATTTGACGCATTTTGAAATGATATGTGATATCACTCTAAGTTGATTATGGTTTCACTAAATTTCTGAGGCTGGCCTCTAAACTTAATCCTTCCTTTCTCACTCTCCCAAATACTGAGATTATAGGTATGCCTCACTTTATCCAGATAGACTCTACTTTTTATAAGGAATCATGCTTTGAATTAATGTGAAATTTCATTCCAGGACTTTAGCATCTCATTAATATTTACTTTGCCTTCAATCTTTCTCATGATAATTTTATATTCTATATTAATTTTGTCTTCTCAAGTATGATTGTTTTCATGGCTTTTTAAAATCAAAGTTCTATTTTCTCAGGTCCTTCACTATTAATGTTTGAAAATAACAAATCTTGAATTTCTGCCCTTGACTCTCTGGTTCCATCTTATGGAACTCACATTTTTTTTCATTATTTTCTTTTAAACATCATCTATTTCATCCAAACCTTCTATCCTGTAACATTCTGAGTGGTTTCAATTATGGAATTCCATGGTATTCTTGCCATCTTCTTGCTTCCATCTTCGGTGGCTGTTAAGGATTCAAATCATTTTGTTCATCCATTATTCTTGTACTCTTGTACTGGTCCTCTATAAGTATTCTCGACTTCTACTTTCTTCTATATTTTTGTCTCTGCCTGTTCTACAGTTATTTTCATTTATTTCTGTTTTTTTTTAATTTTTGTACTGGATATTAAATAAGGGGATTCTTTCTTCAAACTGGAGATTCTTCAATACTGGAGATTCTTTCTTCAAACTATAACCTGAGCCCTCTTTAATTTGGTTTCTAAAAAACGGACCTTGTTAAGCTTGTAAATTGCTAAATTGTGGAGGATGGTCTTGAACTATCATTTTCCCAAAACTCCCATTCCTTTGAAAGGGAGTTTGTAAAATATACCTGGTGTTTATAACTAATTTTTCATTACTTAGGCTTAATAAAAAAAAAAAAAAACTTTAACAGTAGTTGCTCAGAATTTGAGGCCCAAATGATGCAATAGCATACATAAAACTTCAGGAGCTGTATTTCTTGGAAATAAGAAATACTCTCTAGGGAAATTCAACTCCTGACCCATAATTTTTAGGTGATATATTGGTTAACCTATACACAAAAACAATAACTAAGTTATCTTAATATTAAACGCATGTGACTTTATAATTTGAAAGGGCAAAATAGTTAACAGAAAAATATTTTTAAGTTAATATGCAAGAAGTACTTAGGGCATGGGGAAAATGGATGTGTGTGGGGCTACTTAGATTAATAGAATTTAGTTTTGGTTATGGTAATTTTATGTGGTCCATTCTTCATCTATTGCAATTATTAGTGATAAAAAATATACTATTTATTTCTGAATCTACCTAGAGACTCAGAATATTGTTTCAATATAATGATCCAAGAAACTATCCTTCTTGACTTAATATAAGTAATGTAAACTTGTCATGCCTTCTTCACACTAATAGCAATGTATTTTTAATTAATACTTGATTCATACTTAGGAAATATCCTTCAAATAACTCTTATATTAACAATGAAAACTAAATATCTATTGTACTGACAAAACCAAAATAATTGAGGTGTATAATTGTGAGTGGCTCATACAAATATAGCCTAAAGGTACATGAAAACATTGTAAATGCTTTACTTTGTAGAAACCCTGGTAGAGAGATGTAAACAAAGCTTCTAAAGTGATTCTGTATAGTTCCTCTGTGAATATATTTGAAATATGAGTTAGAGCATAACAAATAAATGCAGAAAATTATTTTCATCCAAGAAGAGAGTGGGTAGAAGCTTGCAATATGGTTTTTTTTTTCTTATTTTAAGAACTTTGCCAGTGAAGTCTACATAGGCATATTATTAACAACTTACTACTCAGTCTCTTTAAAAATTATTTACCAGGAGAATAAAAAGGTACTTTATTAAATTTAAGAAACAAGAAAGATAAGGAACTATAAAGGCTGTTAATTCATTCCCACAAAATAAAGCTTGGATAAACCACCACAGAAAGGACAGAAACATGTGTTTAAAAATAATTAATAGAGACTTCCAGGAAGATGGCGACAGAGAAAAGTGGGACTTATGAGCCCCACTAACAACCAATCTCTATTACCACAAAATCAGCCCCTTTCAAAAGCCAGAAAAAAAAAATCAGCAGAGAAACAAAAAAATGTAATTACAAGGGACAGAGAAAAAGAGGGCTGGAAAAATGAGACACCAGAAAGAAACCAGACTGCAGTGCTGCAGCCGGAGCCGCGGTGCGAAGTGGCAGGCGCCATCTTTTCTTGCAGCACAGGCCCCAGAGAGGAGGGGGACTCAGAAAAGAGCTCAGAGCCACAGAGGAGATACACCGGTCGCACGCCCTAGGACGTGGCAGCAGTGCCTTACTACCGGCGGCAGCGGCGAGTTCACCGGACTGCTCCAGACCAACACACTTAACATCCCACCAAGCTCCAGAGAGGAGCAGCGGACAGCGAGCCGAGGAGAGCCACTGCGGAACAGCTGGGCGGGATTCGGCAGATTTTTCAGCGCAGAGAGCATCTAAAGATCCCAGTGGCTGGCCTCAGCACACTCTGCAGGGACTCAGAGCAGAGCTCAAAACCAGAGAAGAAATATGCCAGCCTCACAGCTGAGGGCATGGCAGCAGCGCCACATTGCCACTGGCAGCAGCAGCAGCGAATTCACCGAGTCCACTACAGCTTCATCAGCGCTCTCAAGAACAGTGAGTCAAATTGCGACTGCAGCCCCTAGAGAAGAAATCCCGGTACTGCACTCCCACGGACTTGACCCAGTCAGGGAGTGGCGGTGGCAGAGATATCACACCATAGGAGAACACCCAACCTGGCACCCCCCCCCATGGTCTAAAGCAGCCTCAATTGACTCCCGAGGTCTGAGACTCTGCGATACAACCTAGTAAAGGAGTAGTGGGGACTGAGATGCCACAGACTCGAGATCCAGAGCACCTTAAGTGAAGTCATAGGGACCCAAGGGAAGAACCCAGAGAAGGCACAAATTTTCAAAATCATGGGAAAGAGGAATAACAATGGAGCAATGAATGCCCACAACCCCACAACATCAGAACCTGGTAAAACAGAAATTCAGAGATTTCTAGAAGATCAAATCAGGAAAATAATTGTAGAAATAATAGAGGTGTTTAAAAAGAATTCAGAGAGAGCCAAAAAGAGATAAAGGATGCAATTAATGAAGTAAAGGCCTCAATTCAAAGTACAAACAACCGATTAGACCGCATGGAGAAGAGAATCTTGCTCTTAGAAGATGATCACTCCAAAAATTAATGCATAGTTTCTAATTTAGAAAAAAAAATCCAACAACAGGAATCTGATATTAAAGAAATATGGGCCCATTTTAAGAGAGCTAATCTAAGAATAATTGGAATAGAGGAGGAAAAAGAAGGTGAAACCAAAGGGATCAACAATCTCTTCAAGGAAGTAATAGAAAATTTTCCAAACATAGAGTAAGAGGTCGATACACAGGTCCAGGAAACTTATAGAACTACTCTTTGTTGAATGCTTGCTGTGTGCCTAGGATTGGTGATATAAATTAAGAAGCATCAATTCATGTGATCATAAAACAGCTCTGGAAAGTACTGTATTTATCCCTGTATTAATAAATTAAGTTTAGAAAGATGAAGTGGCATGGTTCTGATTGCATTTACATGACAGAAAAAGGTATAGGTATGATTCTGATCCAGGGGTCTAGACCCCAAAATGTATCAATTTAGTCTATATTATGTTGTAGACTATATTAAAGGATGAGTAAATTGAGACCATTCAGACTATAAAGTAAAATGATAGAATCACAGTTGTGTGCCTAGAATGACATTTTACTCGGCAAAGGTGGCTACTCAAGAAGGCCACTGGGGAGCATGTGGAGAAGGGAGATGGTATAATTAAATTATTTTTCATTTGCATTGATATTTAAATTTTGTGAAGCATTTTAAAACATGTGTTATCTAATTGGATTCTTATAATGGTAGATGTCAGTTATATTTTACATTTAGGTAAAATGTGGTTAAAGACTTTTTGTCTCCAGTTTTCTAGAAGTCAAGAGTCACTCCCAAACATTCTTGCTATAAAAGGTTTTTATGTGTCTACAATCTTTTGTTCACTTATTCCTTCTCCTCTAAAACACATAGGTGTACATGTATATATCCACATGCACACATATATAAGTTTGTGTTTTCATATATCTATCTAATATCATTCTTATTCTTAGGTTTTTAGAGCATTTAAAATACCAATTGTATTTATGCATGTACAATTAATTGCCACTAGCCTTTTTAATTAGAATTATGTTTGCCTAGTATAGTGGTGAATACCTGTAACCTGGTATTCTGATACAGAAATATTGAAGGTTCAAGACCAGCCTTAGAAACTTAGCAAGGCCCTCAACACTTAGCAAGACACTATTGGAAAATAAAAATATCACTGGCAATTTGACTCAGAAGTAGAATGCCCCTGGGTTCAATCACCAATACACAAACACACACACACACACACACACACACACACACACACACACACATTATACATTTTCCAATATTCTATAATGTAAAATAAATGCATTGCAATTTCTCAAATATTCTTAATTTCTGAAATATTCCTTTAATATGATCCTCTAACTTATTTTTTCAGAACTTGTTTGCTCTTTTTTTTTCAATTTGTATCTTGTAATTTGAATATATGTATCTAGGACTTTGTCTTAACTATTTTTTTTTCTTTCTTTAACCATTCCACTTTCCCCCAGTCACTTTCATGGCTTAAACATTCTTGTAAATTAGATAGGCAAGGTTGTGCATGTATGTAATCTTAGTACTTGGAAGGCTAATACAAGAAGAACACAAGTTTGAGGACAGCCTCAGAAAATTAATGAGACTCTCTTTCTGTTGGGGCCCACTCGGCAGGACCGAGGTGGCACCCAGGCTTGTTGCCAGCGTGGACTCAAGATGGCGCCTAGGCTTGCAGCCAAGTCACGAGGCTCACGAGGCTGGCGGTGCCCTGAGCCTGCGCAGTGAGCCTTATTAGGCGCCTTACGGATGATTAGTGACGCAGCGCCTCGTGCTACCACCTGCCCGCCCAGGAGAAGGTTAAAAAAGCGCGCATGCCCTAGCGGGAGAGCGAAGAGGGTTGGCGGACAGGAAGAGCAGTTCCTTGGCGGACTGCTCCGGGCTCCGAGCTGGGACGGGCATGTTCACAAAGCCACCACTGTGACCGGTGTGTGCTGCAGCAGAGACGTAGAGTGCCAGAAGGAGGGTTGGTGGAGTGATGAGGGAGGAGATAGAAGACTGATGTTGTTTTTACCTGAGAGGGCGTTGAGAGAGCATTAAAGAGGAAGGAGCTTCATCAACAGAGTCGGCGTTCGTGTGTTTCTTCCCTAGGCTCTGCTGGTCAGAGCCCTAGGGACGCGACATCTTTCAAAATTAAAATGGTGGTGGGAAGAATAGGGTAAAATCTCAGAAAGGGAAGAATAGAATGAGAGTATGAGTTTGGTAGGGGGTATATACTAGAGATTAGAGGTAGTGAAAATATAGTATTATTCTAGTAACCAATGAAGAGTTTCTGGTATAGTAATATGAAATTAATTTATTGTGAGACAAGGAAGAGATGAAAAGAAGAAAACAGATAGAAAATAAATAGAGAAGAGTGTAGGTATGCACAAGGGAAAATCTTAGGAGAGGGCTTAGGAAGAGGGTAAAAAACAAAACAAATAAAAAAACGGGCATACACACTCACAC
Organism: Muscardinus avellanarius; assembly: GCF_963383645.1. Classification (NCBI taxonomy): domain Eukaryota; kingdom Metazoa; phylum Chordata; class Mammalia; order Rodentia; family Gliridae; genus Muscardinus; species Muscardinus avellanarius. The sequence continues at coordinate 61,794,594 of NC_137792.1, read as the reverse complement.
ACACACAGAAAAAGAACAAATCATCAAAACAATCCCAACAACAAGTTAATGTAACTCTACAAATGAATGACTATTCAACAGAGAAGGCCTCTGCAGTATCTCTCTGTGAAGATACTGAGTGCCACCAGCACCTTTCCTGCCATGAGTCTGGTTTGCTGAGTCTTTCTCTGTCTATTCAGATGGTCAGTATCAATGGGGCTAGATCTAGTGTTAAACACAGGTTACCCTCTATGCTTTCCACAGATGTGGAGTCTTGTTCTTTCCCTATCTCCATGTGGGGTGTATGCCTCTGAGACCAAATTCAGTATAGGAGTCCCTGTTCTTTACACCTCTGGCTAGGCTGCTCTGACTTCTCCCACTTCACCATTATTGGGTGATCTGTGGTTATTCCAGAGATCCCAGCAGTTGGGTCTAATGTTAAACATAGGTATCCATCACACTTTCCACTGATTAGAGCCTGAGACTGTCTGAGCCTCTGCTATGTAAAATGGCAGACACCACTGCCACCTTCTCCAGATTGAATCTCAAAATCTCAGACCCAGGGAGTTTATCATGGTTGTGTGAGTCCCTGGGGGTGCTGGCCTGAGCATTTTGCTTGACCCTATTCTTCCATTTATGACTGTACTTCTCTCCTCAATCAACCTTCACTGTTAAATATGCTACAATTTTCCCTTCGATATACTAGCTGACAATGAAAAACTGACATAAATCTGTCAAAAGCAACAGATAAAATCTTCTGAAATCATGAGAAGGAAGAATAAAAAGGAAGCAATAAACTCCCACAAACCCACATCAACAGAACCTCATAACACAAAATTGCAGAGATATCCAGAAGGTCAAATCAGAAACATAACTGTTGAAATAATACATAAATTTTGAACAGAAATTAGAGAGAGTCTGAAAAAAATAAATGATGCAATTACTGAAGTGAAAGCATACATTCAAACTCTAAACAATCAGTTACACCACATGGAAAATAGAATCTTGCTCTTAGAAGATGATCACTCCAAAAATGAACACATAGTATGTAACTTAGAAAAAAAAAAACATCAGACAGAATGAATTGGACACTGAAGATATATGGGCCCATTTTAAAAGAGCTAATCTAAGAATAACTGTCATAGTGGAGGGGAAAAAAGTGAAACCAAAGTGATCAACAATCTTTTAAAAGAAGTAATAGCAGAAAACTTTTCAAACATAGAGCAAGATTTCAATACACAGGTACAGAAAACTTATAGAACTTCATTTAGACAAGATCAGAGAAAAGGTTTCCCACACCACCACATAATAGCCAAAATGACCAATGTAGAAGCCAAGGAGAGAAACTTAAATGGAACAAAATCAAAAGACCAAGTGAAATTCAGAGGGAAACCAATTGCAATAACTCCAGAATTGTCAAACCAAGTCATGAAAGACAGAAGTGCGGGAAGTACTATATTGCAAACTCTGAAAGAAAACAACTTGCAGCCAAAAACTTCCTACCCAGCAAAATATCTTACAAATTAGATGGGGAAATAAAAATCATCCATGACAAACAAAATCTGAAGGAATTTATGTCTTCAAAACCAGTGCTAGATGCCGGGCATGGTGGCAGACGCTTGTAATCCCTGAGCTTCGGAGGTGGAGACAGGAGGATTGTGCATGTTCAAAGCCAGCCTCACTGGCTTAAGAGACCCTGTTTCCAAATTAAAAAAAAAGTGCTAGAGAAAATACTCACAAAGATTAACTACAAAAACAAAATAAGTAAGACATGCCAGAACCAGATAAATAACAATTTCAATCCAGCAAACAACTAACAAACAGTATTTCAAACTGAAGTAAAATCTCAATATGTTTGGTATTAAAAATCATCTATCAGTAATCACACTGAATCTAAATGGCCTCAAATCCCCAATAAAAATCATAAAGTGGTAAAATTTATTAAAAACCAGAACCCTTCTATCTGTTGCTTTCACGAAAAACACCTTACATGTAAAGATAGTAACAAACTTAAGGTAAAAGGCTGAGGTAAGATAATCATGCCATTGGAAAAGAAAAACAAGCCGGAGTAGCAACTATGATATTAGATAAGTTAGACTTCATGCTCCAGCATATTAGAAGAGACAAAATAGGTCATTTTAATGGTAAAAGGAACAATACAGCAAGAAGAAATAACAATAGTAAACATCTATTCCCAAACACAGGTGCAGCTACTTTTATAAAACAAAATCTTTGTGAAAATAAGTCACACATAAATCCCAATCCAACAATACTGGAAATTTCACACCCCTCTTACAGCATTAGAGCAATCTTCTAGACAAAATATCAGTAAAGCTATCACAGACCTAAAAAACACCTTTAAACAAATGGACCTGTTAGACACACATAGAATATTTCACCTAACTACCGCAGAGTTAATATTTTTCTCAGCTGCTCACAGAGCCTTCTCCAAAATATATCACATCCTGGCCCACAAAGTCAGTGCTAGTAAATTAAAAAAAAAACTGTGACACACTTCCCCATGTCTTTTCAGACCATAATGAAATGAAACTAGAAATTAACTATAAGGTGACCTAGAAAAACCTTATAAGACTGTAGGGAATAAATACCACACTTCTGAATGAAGAATGGGAATGGGTCATAGAAGAAGTAAGAGGTGAAATCCAGAAATTTATAGAAACAAATGAAAATAGAGATACAACATATCCAAATCTCTGGGATACTTTGAAGACAGTATTAGTAAAATAATTCATACCATTTAGTGCTCAAATAAGAAAAACAGAAAATCATCAAATGAATAACATAAAGACACACCTCAAAGCCCTTGAAAAAGAGGAACAATCTAACCTCAAAGCCAGTAGAAGACATGAAATTATTAAAATAAGATCAGAAATCAATGAGGCAAAGAATAAAACATGCAGAAAATCAACAAAACAAAAAGCTGGTTTCTTGAAAATAATAACAAGATAGATAAAGCATTAGCTAGCATAACCAAAAAAAATCAACCCAAATTTTGAAGATAAGAGATGAAAAAGGAGATAGCACTACTGAGAGTGTAGAAAACCAGAGGATTGTAAGAAACTACTTTAAAAAACTATATTCCAACAAAATGGAAAATTTGGAGTAAACTGACAACCTTCTAGATAAATATAACTTGCCTAAACTGAGTCAAGAAGATATAGAATATTTAAACCAACCAATAGAAATCAAAACATTGAAACAGCAATAAAGAACTTACCATTGAAGAAAAGCTGAGGAGCAAATGATTTACCAAGTGAATTTTATAAACCTTTAAAGAAGAGCTGTGCTGGGCATGATGACACTCGCTTTTAATAGCAGCATTTGGGAGGCTGAGACGAGGATTGCAGTTTGCAGACAGCCTCAGCTACTTAGTGAGGCCCTCTGCAACTCAGTGAGACCCTGTTTCTGAATAAAGAAAAAAAAATGGGCAGGAAGTGTAGCTCTGAGGTCAAATGCCTCTCGGTTCCATCCCCAGACCCACACAAAAAATAAATAAAGAGGAGCTAATCTCGATACTCCTCAATCTATTTCACAAAACAGAGAGAAATGAGATTCTCCCAAATACATTCTATGAAGCCAACATCACATTAATACAAAAACCAAATAAAGACAACTCAAGGAAAGAAAACTACAGGGCTATAATTTTTATGAACTTGGATGAAAACTGCTAAACAAAATACTAATAATACACATTCAAACCCACATCAAGAAAATAAAACACCATGATAATGTAGGGTTAATCCCAGAGATGCAAGCCTAGTTTAACCTATGAAAATCAACCCATTTAATTCATCATATAAACAAAACCAATAAAACCACATGATCATTTCCATTGATGCTGAAAAAGCATTTAATAAAATTCAAAATCCATTTAGGATAAAAGTACTGCAGAAAATCAGAACAGAAGAAACATACCTCAACATCATAAAGGAAATCTACAATAGACTCACAGCCAACATCATATTAAATGGGGGAAAACAGAGAATTCCCTCTAAAAACAGGAAAAAGACAAAGATGTCCATTATTATCACTTCTATTCAATATATTACTTGAGACTTTAGCCAGAAGCAAAAGGTAAAAAGAGGAATTCAAATATGCACAAATAGGAAAAAAAAGAACTCAAACTTTCACTATTTGCATGTGACATGATACTATACTTAGAAGACCCAACAAACTAAACCAAAAGACTTATAGAACTGATCAACAAATTTAGTAAAGTCTCTGGATACAAAATCAATATTAAAAAATCAGAAGATTTTCTGTACACCAACCATAAATCTACTAAAAAAGAAATCCAGAGAACACTTTCACTAAGGATTTCACACACACACACACACACACACACACACACACACACACAAATAATTATGAATAAATTTAACCAAGGTGGTTAAAGATCTCTAAAAAATTATAAAACATTGAAAAAGAAATCAAAGAAGATCTCAGAAGATGGAAAGATTTTCCATGTTTTTGGATAGGCAGAATAAATGTCATCAAAATGGCATACATCCAAAAGTGATCTACATATTCAATGCAATACACATTGATCTACCAAGATGATTCCTCACAAGCATAGAAAAATCAGTCATTAAGTTCATTTGGAACAACAAAAAAACCCAGAACATCCAAAGTAGTGTTCAGCAACAAAAAACATACAGGATGAATCACAATACCTAACTTAAATACACAATAATAAAAACAGCATGGTATTGACACAAAAACAGATACATAGACAAATGGAGCAGAATAGGAGACTCAGAAAAAAAATCCATACAGAGCCATTTGATTTTTTCAAAGGGACCAAAAACATACACTGGTTACACCTATCCAGAAAAATGGAAATAAATCCCATTTTTTCACCCTGCACAAGGGTCAATTCAAGATGGATCAAAGACTTGGAAATTAGACCAGCGACCTTGAGACTCCTTGAAAAGGGCATAGGCCCAACACTGCAACACAAAGGCACAGATAAATCTTTCTCAACTAAACCCCAAAGGCACAAGAAACTAAAAGGGGAAACAATTTATGGTATTGCAAGAAACTGAAGAGCTTATGTACAACAAAGGTAACTATCCAGAACTTCAACCAAGTGCCAACAGAATGAAAAATTTTTACCAACTACTCCTCTGATAAAGGAGTAATATCTAGAATATAAAGAGAACTCAAGACACTTAGCACTAAGAAAACAAATAACCCAATAAAAATGGGCAAGTGTAATTAAATACACACTTCACAAAGGAAGAAATTCAAATGGACATTAAATAAATAAAAAAATGGCTGGGTGTAGTGGTGCAAGCTTGTAATCCCCATGATTGTGAGGCAGAAACAGGAGGATCGTGCTGGTTCGGAGCCATCCTTGCTGGCTTAAGAGACCCTGTTTCCAAACTAAAAATATATATAAAATAGGTCTGGGAGTGTAGCCCAGAGGTAGAAGGGCTTCCAGGAACCCCAGTACCACGAAAAAATACATAAAAATGCTCAACATCATTAACAATCAGAGAGATGTAAATCAAAACTACCCTGAGATTTCACCAACTTCCAAATGGAATGGCATCATTCAAAACACAAACAACAACAAATACTGACAAGGATGTAGAGTGGATTCTAAAACATCTTTGGTAGGATTTCTAATTAATGCAACCAGTTTTGTAAACAGTATGAAAGATCCTCATAAGGATGAGAACAAACTTTTCATTTGATCCAGCAATACCACCTCTGGGTATCTACCCAAAAGAAAAAAAATCAGACTACCAAACTAATGCATGCATACCTATATTCATAACTGCACAATTCACCATTGTCAAATTCTTGAACCAGCCAAGATGTCTATCAACAGGTGAATCACAAAACTGTGGGATATGTACACAATGGAATTTTACTCAGGCATAATGAAAAACACAATTATATCACTTAAAGGGAAATAGATGGAACTGGATGACATTATGCTAAGTGAGATTAGTCAGTCACAAAAACTAAGAAATCAGATTCTTTCCCTAATATGTGAAAGCTAAGGAGAAATTGGTAACAGGAGGAATTCTAGATGCAGTTTCTATAGATGAGCAGATAAGGCGACCAAACTGAGGGGATTGAAGGGTGGATGTGAGTAACTCTCAAAAGCACATGATGTACTTAAACAATCATATCAATCACTAAGCCAAGCCTGAGAAGGAAGAAGGATATGGCAAATGGGTAAGGGCTAATTGGGTGATGTATACATGTATGTCTCCACTATCTTTTATCTCATTAAAATGGACAACTACAATATACCAATAACAAATAAAAATACAGTGGTGAGAATGTAGCTTGGGGGAAGAATGCCCATAGTTACAATCACCAGTACTACACACACACACACACACACACACACACACACACACACACACAACTTATAAATATATGTTTTCCAATCATGAATAATACATTTATTTCTGTTTTCCTATCTGTCTGGATATTTTAACTGATATGTAAGAACTTAAAATCTTGAAACTCTTTGTGCCCTTTTCAGTGATAATAGGACATAAGAGACGACTCAATAGAATTAGTTGATCCTGTGAGAAAATAATGTGCCCAGAGTGGCTTTGGTCAAGTAAAATTAATTGAATGCTCTCCTTTCCTTGGTGTTTTTAGAGATTTCTATAACCCACTGATGGATGGTTGGAAACTCTTATGAGTCCCAAAACCATTATAAAAACATAGATTTAAGCTGGGCACGGTGGCTCTTGCTTGTAATCCCATCACTTGGGAGGCTGAGACAGGAAGATTGCACAGATTTTAAGCCAGCCTCAGCTACTTACTGAGGCTCTCAGCAACTTAGTGAGACCCTGTTTCCAAAAAAAGTATACAAATGGCCTGGGAGTATAGCCCAGAGGTAGAAAGGCCCCTGGGTTCCACCCTCAGTACCACAGAAAAACAAACTGTTTTTTTAAAAAAAAATCAGTTTTTACCTTCTAGTGTGGTTGTCATCATCCTCATTTCATCTGGGCTTGCAAAATCTTTGTTCCAACATTCACTTGTGCTGATTACTAATCAGAAGTTCAATAATCTTCAAGTATCTAGTTACTAGAATAAACTGTTAGAGTTACTTATTTTTAGGGAAAATATTGCAGAGAAAATATAAAAACATTTTGTAAGATAAATGAGATAGTAAATGAATATAGGAGAGAAGATGAGTACAAATTTTGAGCAAAACTAAAGAAATAATGTGTGCATGCATACCTATGCCAATTTTGTAACCCATTAAAATGTATAACTTCAGTGAACCAATTAAAAATTAAAAAGAATAAAAATAAGAAAATAATGGGTGTTAGTGCATAAAGCAAGAAGGAGAAAATAAATAATAAAAGCAAAATATAATCTGCTGTTTCATGGGAAAGTAATAACAAATAAAGCAATAAAATTAAAATACATAAGCATTAGAAAGAGGAATATAATTATATATATTCAAATTAAATAAGCACAAAATTAATGTGGAAGGGGTGTTACAATAAAATTAAACTTAATAGAAAATATAAAAAATAAAAATGTAGAGATATGCAGATAATTTGTGATTAAACATGAGAATAATGCTAATTAAACACAACAGTTACAGGGAAAATGGGAAAAATAAATGACTAGGAAATCAGTGAAGATTTTATGTAAAATAAAAAAAAATGTAGTTACGTATGGTGTCATACCCCTGTAATTCTACTACTTAGGCTGCTGAGATAGGAGCATCACATATTTGAAAACAGGCTCAACCATGCAAGTGAGACTCTCAACAATCTAGAAAGACCTGTTTCAAAATAAAAATAAATACCTTAAAAAGAGGGCCAATGACAAACCACAGAGGAGGAACGTTTCTGGTTCCAATCTTCAGTGTGACAAAAAAGTGATATAACTTAAGAATGAGAGCAAGAATGAGAAAGTGAGATAAAAAGAAGAAATTTGAGAAAATGAGAGATGCATATAGACAATGAGAATATAGGCAATTGATACCATATTTTGGAGTTTATCTGTGAGCTTGGATGGGGGGAGCTGATACAAGCATTTGCTGAACATGGAATAATTTTTTTTTACCTTTATCCTGAAGTAAGATTTTTAAAACTATTTTATTGGCATATTGTAATTATACAACATAGTGAGGTTCAATGTGCTAAAACAAAGGGCCCATAGAGTAATTACCTCCACATCCCTCCCTTTCTCTCTCCTCCCTTCCCACAGAAGTTAGTGAGATTTGTAGTAATATGCCATAGTGTTATTTGAAGTATTTCCTTCACTAATTCCTCTTCTTCCTCTTACTAACCCCTTTCACTAGTTCTTTTCAACTACTTTTTTACAGAACTTTCCCTGCATTATTTGAAGTCCCTTACCTCATCTATTTTCTTTCTAGCCTCCACATTTAAGAAAGACATATCACCCTTAATTTTCTGAGACTAATTTAATTTAGCATAATATTCTGCAGTTCCATCCATTCTTTCTGCACATTACATATTTTTGTTCTTCTCTATGGGCAAGTAGAATTATGAAATGTATACACCAAATTCTTTATTCATTCCTTTGTTGACAGACATTTGTTTTGGTTTTACAATTTGGCTATTGTGAATTGTGCTGCTATAAACATGGATATGCATGGATTCATATAGCATTCTGACTTTATTTTATTAGGAAAGATACCAAGGAATTGCAAAGGTGGGTCATATAGTGGTTCTTTTCCTAATTTTTGAGGGATGAGATTTGATTTTGTTTGATGTATTTTAACTATACAGTAAAAGACTTTCTACTTCTTGAACAAACACCTATCTTGCCTTACCTCTTGCTCTTGCTCTTCTTTTCTGATATTTTTTCTTTTTATTTTTCTTTTTCTTACTAGTGATGGATCCCCGGCTCGTCTTGCTCTTCTAAAGCAGGAACCACAGCTTGGAACTAAGAAACACTAGGTATTCTGTCAGAAGGCAGGACCTTCACTTTAGGAAAAAAGAACTACAGAAACTAAAATTTGCTATCTTCTGGCAAATGTTCTACACTCTATTTTTGTGTTTCGATGATATTACCTGATGTTGCTTTTAAAAATAAATATTTTTTGTTTTATGCTTCAAGAAAATTATTATTGGAAATTCTGAAACTATGGAAGTGTAAAATAATCTAAAACTCTGCCATCAAAAATTATCAGTGGTCTTTTATATATTCTATTTTAATAAGGAGTGATATGGATTTTTAGAGAGTAGAAACACTCAATTTTTGGTAAATTAAATAGTTGATATGATTTCTGATTATGAACAAAGGTTAAGTCTTCTTTTCTAAGAAATGTGTCAATAATCTTGTAAATTTTGAAACATAAAATAGCTTATTAAAATTTCATATAAGCTCTTTTTGAAATAATATTTCATATTCTGCCTTCAGAAGTTTTATACAACAATTAATGAAAGTGAATCTAAAGTGGTTGCACTAATTTGCAATACACCCAACAATGTGTCAGAGTTCCCACTTCTCCAAATCCTCACCAGCATTTGTTGTTGTTTGTATTTTGAAGTGCTGCTATTCTAGTTGGGGTAAGGTGAAATCTCAGAGTAGTTTTGATTTGCATCTCTCTGATTACCAATGATGTTGAACAATTTTTCATGCATTTATTGGTCATTTGAATATCTTCTTTCATGAAGTGTCTATTTAGTTTGCTTGCCCATTTTCTGATGGAATTGTTTTTGTAGTGTTGAGTTTCTTGAGTTCTCTGTATATTCGAGATATTAGTCCTCTATCATATGAGTAGGTGACAAAAATATCCCATTCAGTGGGCTCTAGAGTGAGGTTCTTGACAGTTTTTTTTTTGCTGTACAGAAACCCGTCAGTTTCTTTCAGTCCCACGTATTGAGTCACCATTTATTTTTTTGTGCCTTTGCGGTCTTGTTGAGAAATGCTTTATCTGTGCCTATGGGTTGCAGTGTTTGACCTATATCCTCTTCAAGGAGCCTCAAGATCTGTGGTCTAATTTCCAAGCCTTTGATCCATCTTGAACTGACTCCTGTGCAGGGTGAGAAAGTGGGAATAATTTCCAATTTTCAGCATATGATTAACCAGTTTTGCCTCCACCATTTGTTTAACAGGCAATCTTTTTTTCCAGTGTATGTTTTTGGCCCTTGGTAAAAAAAAAAAAATCAATTGGCTATAAGTGTGTGGAGAATTCTAAGAAGAATAGGAACAAATTTGCCATTCAACCCAGCAATACCACTTCTGGGTATCTACCCAAAAGAAAGGAAACCAAACTACCAAACTAATGCATGTGTATCTATGTTCATAGCTGCACAATTCACCATAGCCAAACTATTGAACCAGCCAAATGTCAATCAACAGATGAATGGATTACAAAGCTGTGGGATATGTACAGAAAGGAATTTTACTCAGCCATAGAAACACAATTGTAATATTTACAGGGAAATGGATGGATCTTGAGGGCATTATGCTAAGCAAGATTAGTCAGTTGCATAATGTTAGTAATTATGTGAAAGTTAAGGTGAAATGGGTCATAGGAGGAATTCCAGGTTAAAAAGGACATCCTATAGAGGAGCAAATAAGGCAACCTAACTGTGGGGATGGGAGGGGAAAGAAGGAAACTCTTTAAAGCACGTGATGTACTTATTCATATCTTAGTCAACCACTAAGCCAAGCATAGGAAGGAGTAATGGGGAGGGAGTTGGTTGGGGACTTCGTGGAGGCTGGCTGGGTGATGTGTGCATTTATGTCTACACAAGGTTTTTTACTCCATTATGATGTATAAATACAATAATACAATGCACCAATAAAAAATTAAAACAAAACAAAACAAAAACAAATATAGTCCACATAAACTTAAAAAAAAGTGAATCAATAGGTTTTAAGAATCAGACTTGGACATGAACAAGTGAATAAAATCAACTTATTTCAAGAAAATTTGTATTCATGATAGCCTCAAAACTAGGAATTTACAAATGAAAAAGTGCCTCAGCATGATTCAATATATCCTTTTTTTCACAGATTTTTCCTTATGGAAAATTCTCATTATCTGTAGAGGAATAAGTTACCCTGATGGAGAACTTTTTTTCCCTCACAAATAATAGAAAATTTGATGTGCAATCATATCTATCAGAAACTCTCTTAGCTGATGGGTTGGTAATTGCTCTTACTTAGAGACTTGAATCAAAATGTTCACTTATGCCAGGCGTGGTGGCACATGCTTGTAATCCCTATGCCTGGGAGGCTGAGACAGGAGGATCGCACAGGCTTGAAGCCGGTCTCAGCTACTTAGTGAGGCTCTCACTAACTTAGTGAGACCCTGTTTCCAAATAAAATATAAATAGGTCTGGGATTGTAGCCAGAAGGTAGAAAGCCCCTGGGTTCTACCCCTAGTACCACAAAAAAGAAAAAAAAGTCGCTCATAATGTTAAGTTTTAGCCAGGGGAAGTGGTGCACACTTGTAATCCCAGCATTTGGGAGGCTGAGACAAGAGGATCATGCCTTAGCTAATTAGTGAGGCCCTCCAAAACTTAGTGAGACCCTGTTTCAAAACAAAAAATAAAACAGGGCAGGGGGTGTAGCTCGGAGGCCAAATGCACCTGGTTTCATCCCCAGACTCGCAAAAAAATAATAAAATAAAAAAAAATAAAGTTGTGTTTTATATTGTTTATTTCTCTCATAAAACACATACTTTTTTGTTCTATTAAGTTTTTTTTTAAACAGGGTTTCTTATGCCAGTGAACCTGAATGATCCTCCTGTCTCCGCCTCCAAGCACGGGGATTACAAGTGTGTGCCACCATGCCCGCACCTATTAAGTGTCTTAATAGTCTTTTTTTTTTATAGTATATGGTATGTATTGAAGACAAGTCTCTTGACCTACTTTGTGGTTTCTAAGGTCTACTATTAAAAGATCTAAAAGTATTTCTTATTGTAATTTTTGAGATATTTGATTGTTATAAGAAATATATATGTATAAATGAATGCATATTTATATATCGCTATATTAAAATAGTAAAATATGAGGTATGTTTTTCAGTATGTGTATGGAAAATTCAAGAAGTTAATAATCCTGAGAAATAGCTTATGAATACTTAGCTAAAGTAATTATTCTCAAATAGATTGTATTTCTTAATAATTAATAAGCTATTTTATTATTGTATTTTATATTATTGTAATTTAATGCTAAAGCTATACTTATTTATCTTCTGGTTTCTACTGGTTCCATTTTTAAGCTTCAGGCATTTGTCTTATAAAGTATCTTTGAGCTGGGCCTAGTAGTACACACTTTTAATCCCAGCATTTGGGAGGCTGAAACCAGAGGATCGAGGTTTGCAGACAGTCTCAGGTACATAGTGAGGCCCTTTGCAACTCACTGAGACCCTGTTTCAAAATAAAAAATAAAAAATAGGGTTGGGGTTGTAGCTTGGAGGTAGAATGCCCCTGAGTTCCATCTTCAGAATTGCAAAATAAATAAATTAAATAAAGTATCTTTGAATCAGTATTTCTCTAAACTAATAGGAGGGATTTTAAAAATCCATAGGATACAAAAAGAACAAATTATTCTTAAAATTGAACAATACAAGATTTACTTACAACATGTTTTCCTTGTAAATGCACTAAAATAATAGGGTAATTAGAATTGAACCATATAAAGTTGTACTCCAATTATGAACTCTGGAAAGGTGACAGTGTAATGAGATTTGACAGCATGTAGAAAGATGAAAACTCATTAATAAGCCAGGTTCTACATTAAAAAAATTGATTAGCCTTTTTGTATTATGTAAGAATATTGCTTAGCATTTTAGGAGGAGAGCAGCATTTGTGTGGCATTTAAATCTATTCTGAATTTAAAATGATCAGTTTAAAATATTATAGAAAATTCTTATGCAAATGAAATGTAATCAAGCCATGCTTCAGACTCATTATGCATGATTAATCTGCACTGTAACTTGCTTACTAATTCAAGTAGCAGAGGAATTCCAATTATCATATTGTTTATGCAGTCCTGTGCCACACTACTGGAAGTGATATTAAATTGATTATGATAAATGGTGTAAACCAACAAAATGGGCCCTTATCCAACTTGACATTTATTTTATACAAAATGATTAGGATTTCTTACTATACTGAAAGCCACAGCTTTCTCACAAATGTTGAAATAGTTCTGATGTTCTTAATTATGTCATATTCAGGAGAATGAGAGAGAATATAGATAAGAGGGAATACTAGTTTCTAATGTCTTTAGGATAGGATATTTGCTTGTTGACCTAAAAGTTTTATTTGTGATCTGTAACTTTTTTCCTAAAGCATTTCTTTAGTGAGTTCACATATAGTTATGAGAATACTTGTTAATAAACTGCACATTGGGATAACCTCATAAAACTATGAAGTCAACATAATCAAATTTATTATAACTGCCTGAATTTTAACAATTCTTAACTGTGCAAAATTAACCTACAAAATTCATGCTCGTCTACTTCAGAATTCCCTGGCCTAACTAGAATTTTGTCACCAGTGAATATTTCAGGATAAAAGTCAAAGTTCATACATTAAAACTAAGTGACTCCTTTTTAAAGTTTTATAAAGACAGATTTTAAAATGCTCTTTTGATACTGCTTGCAAATTGGGTTATCATTGAAAATCTATAAGGTCACTACTCTCAAATTTCTTTATGCTTCCAGAGTTCAAAATTTAATACTTAATCATTCTTACTATTTTTAGTTAAAAGCACAGGGTGTTCCAAGATAAAAACCAAAGTGATCATTTACAAATGTTTGAAATACACATAGTTAAAAACTTATTTTCTTTCATATTTTATATTCTGTTAATGAGACCATCAAGAGGAAAAGAAAGTTGGTATATTTCTCTGTTGGAGATGTCTAATAATGCATTATTAGAAATCTCTTAAATGAGAAAAGTATAGTATGTGGTGTTATTTTCTTTTTTTAATTTTTTAAAATGGTGCTTTATATCAATTTTGCTTCAGATTATTCTTCACTGTGTAGACTCTGAGAATCTGTTGTAGAGAGAATAAGTTTGCAACTTACTTTGAGTTCATTCAACTGATATTAGCAAGGCTCATCTTCTTAATTGTAACAACTAGAAATGTCTCTAAACAGGAATGAGAGGGCAAAACACCTAGGCTGAGAACCACTGAGATGGAAAGAGACTACAGATGGATGATTGTAGAATAGAGATAGAGCACAAGAATAGAATGGGGAGAAAGAAAAATATATGAGAGAGGAATGGTGACTGATATAGAACAGAACAAGAGTGCATGATAGGAAGCAAAATATGGTAGGGATTTTATAAGAAGGAAAGAGTATGTAGAATGGCGGATAAAGGATAAATAAAGCAAATCCGAGGGAAATTCCAAGAATTGAGGTGGAAGGCTGAATACAGAAGAAAACATGTAAAGGCAAACAGACTGAAGGAATTAAACTTTAGATTTTGAAATCATTTGAAAAATTTCTATCACTGGCACACTAGGTGGTAACAACTGTAATTAATGTGAATAAGAATGAGTTCGCTGGGTGTGGTGGCACACGCTTGTAATCCCCGCGCTTGGGAGGTAGAGACAGGAGGATCGTGCAGGTGTGAAGCCAGCTGCGCTGGCTTAAGAGACCCTGTTTCCAAATAAAAATATGAAATAGGTCTGGAAGTGTAGCCCGAAGGGAGAAGGCCTTCCAGGAACCCCAGTACCACCAAAAAAATAATAATAATAATAATAATAATAAATAAATAAATAAGAGTTCATGTTTCTTTATCATAGAACTTCACTTAAAATGAGGGGAGACAGATTTATTTTATGCAAGTAATATGTGTACAAATAAAGCTAGGTGTTGATGGTTTAGCTGTGGAATTTCCCCCAGAAAAGCTCATGTCTTGACAATGTAGTAATGTTTTGAGGTAAAATCATTGAATCAGATCTCTAATGTCATCAATGGATAAATTCATTGATGTGTGAAAATTTGAATAGGATTATTTGGCAGTAATTGTAGGCAGATAAGATGTTCATGGAAGAAGTGGGTTACTGGGGCAGTGTGGTCCTTAAGAGTTATATTTGTACCAGGTTTCTGCCTACCAGCTGCAATGAGTTGAGCAGCTGTCCTGTTGCCATTATATTTCATCCTTAGAGCTGGCTGACTATAAACTAAATCTGTGAAAACAGGAGAGTTTCAAAATGGTTACTGAGGGAAACAGCACTTCTCAGTGGCTGAAATAAATAAAGTTCAGCTACTTAGAAGGCAGTGTCTTAAACAACAAAATAAATATATCCCAGTAACCAAAACAGATCCAGGTACCTCAGCGGAAGGAATCCAGAAACCCTCAACATGAGATTAACTGGAAAAAAAGAAATAAAGAAGAAGAAAGTTCGGGCATCAGATCTGCTACAGACACAACCAGGCCACCCACCAACGCCAGCGCGGGCTGCCGCCCAAACTGCATTCCATAGTCCTGACTGATACCACTGTGGCAAAATAACCCAAGAGACTGAAAATGGTCATAGAGCCTCATCTTAAGCAGGGAGCGGCGCCCACACCAGAATCCTGTGTGCTCACCAAAGACGTCTCCCACAGCAGTACAGTGAGTCCTGCAGACACTTGGATCAAGGAAGCCAGGTATCTGAGTGCGTCCAGAGAAGCTATGGTTCTTATCGTGCACCCCACGTCCGGCACTGGCCCTGGGCATCTGTTCCCTGCCCCAAAACCCAGCACTGTCTTCATGCACCTTGTCTGTGCCCCAGGACCACAGCCAGTTGCCTGTGCCTGTGCCACTCCCACCCCTAAACTAGGTGCTCACCTTGTGTGCCTAGACCCCGGGCCCCTCTGGAGCCTCGGCACTTACATCAGGGGGCCCTGCCTGCTTCCCGGGTGGCTAGACCTCTATGCGCCTATATCCTCAGGCCCCCAGCTTATGCACTGGGTCCACCACCAGTGTTTATGCCCACTACACGTCCTGGACCCTAGTGCTACTGTCATGCATCCTGTGCGCCCTGTGCAGCCTGCCAGAGCCAGAGATCAGTGCTGGACACTGCACTGCGCCTGTGCCCCTGGACCTCTGTGTGCCCGCCCCACAACCCTGGCCCACTGCTGGCTGTCTGTGCCTGCCCCTCAGCTGGAGACTCAGTTCTAATCTAGAACACAGCCCTGTGTACCCTGGCCAAGCCCAGAACCAGACACTAGGTGTCTGCACGCACCCACGCTGGGGTCCAGTAATAGCAGTGCACCCTGCCTGCACCCTGAGAACTGACAGCACTCTGGCAGTAAGTGTGTGTGCCCAGGGTCCAACAACCCTTTGCCAGGGTGGATCTGGGGACCACACGGGGTAGCGCAGTTAGAATTTCCAGAGACACAGGAAAATTCATCAAGATGCAACACCTGCACAGGGCCTCAGGGGGAGGCTCCAAGTCTACTTTGGACATCCTCCACTCTTGCTGTAGGGAAGCACAGGCCTGAGTCTAGGGTGGTGAGTGCAGAGGTGCTGAGTACAGGTTGGAAATACACAGAACCTGGGAATTGTACAGAATTTATTATCAGTGACACCAGATATTCTGACACATAAACCCAAAGCTGTCAAAGGAAAGAAAGGTGTCCAAACACCCATAAAGTGACTTAAGAAGATGAAAATAGAGTACAGAGAAAACTAAGAGACATTGGATTATATTATGAAAGCTACCACAACAATCAGACATTCAAATATTATACAGACCTGACTCCATATTTGTAAATAAGTAGGAGTTTTTTCTTTTGCTGTTGATGTTTTGTTTTTATATTGCTTTTGTTTTGTTATTGTTGTTGCTGTTTTGTTTTTCCCCATCCTTCTTTTACAAAGCAAATTATATATATATTTGATAATTTGCTTTATATATATATTTGATAATTTGCTTTGTTTTCTGGTTTCACACAGTCACTAGTTCTTTTTATTTTATTATTTTTATTCTTGTCCTTTTTCCTCTTTCTTCCTCTTTCTTTTCTTTTTTCTTTTTCCTCTTTTGGTTGTTTTTTTCTTTGATTACATAATAGTTAGTCTTGGTATCTTGTGATGATATTTATTTATGTTTCTTTGCTCCTTCCCCTACCCTTCTTACAGACTTCCCCACACTAACCTATCTACTCTTTTCCCCCCAAACTTTTACCTGTAATATAGCTCTTTGTTTAATACGCAAAGTATTTCATATCACCATACTTACTCTACTAACTACAAGAGTCCTACTAATTAACTCTACCTCTCTCATATTCAGCAAGATATTACTTTATCATACTTAAAGTCTTTCTCAACCTATACATATCCTCTACCTAATCCAACTTCTATACCCATCACCTCAGCTTCTCCCCATCACCGAACCCGCAGCATTGGAAAAGCACTGCTGATCTGCCCATACCTCTAAACTCCTAATAGTAAAATTGGACTAAACATAATGTTCATAAGCAATGGGTAGATGATAAAAAACTGGACTGAGAACGCTGAAACTACGAGAACCAGGAATAATGAAGAGACAACAGAAATCACAAATACTGATCTACAAGAAATGCAAGAAGGGGAGTTTAGAATCTTGATCTATAATATGATGAAAGGTTTAAAAACAAGTGTATAGGAAATGAAAGAGGAAATTGAAACACTAAGAATCAGAAAGGGGTCTGGAATAAAATGAGCCAATAAATGAAGAGAGCAATAGAAAGAAATTCTGGAAGATTAGATGAAATGGAAAGTAGAATATCATTGTTAGAAGACAGTTCATTAAAGACTGAAAACACAGTCAACAGCATACAGAAGTCAGTACAGCAACAAAACCTAACCATCCAGCAACTAAAGGACAATAAGAAGCATTCTAACCTAAGAATAAAAGGCATTGAAGAAGGGATAGAATTACAGACCAAGGGCATCCATAATCTCTTCAAAAAAATAATTTCAGAGAATTTTCCAAATATGGAAAGAGATTTTGATCTTCATGTTCAGGAGACATACAGAAAAACACTAAGACTAGATCAAAGAAGAATATCTTCATGTAATATAATAATCAAAATGACCAACATAGACGTCAAGGAAAGAATCTTAAAAGCAGTGAGAACAAAAGGACGGCCGGGAAGATGGCGACTGAGAAAAGCGGGGCTCTTAAGCCCCGCTAACAACTAATCTCTATTACCACAAAATCAGCACCTTTCATAGCCAGAAAACACCATCACCAGAGAAACAAAAAAATGTAATTACAAGGGACAGAGAAAAAAAGGGCTGGAAAAACGGGACACCAGAAAGAAACCAGACTGCAGTGCTGCTGCTGGAGCTGTGGCACAGAGCGGCAGGTGCCATCTTTCCTTGTAGCACCAGGCCCAGAAGAGGAGGGGGACTCAGAACTGAGCTTAGAGCCAAAGAGGAGATACGCCGGCCGCACGGCCTAGGACACAACAGCAGCACCTTAATGCTGGCAGCAGCAGCGAATTCACCGGACGGCTACAGACCAATGCACTCAACAGCCCACCAGGCTCTAGAGAGGAGCGGTGGACAGTGAGCCAAGGTGAGCCGCTGCAGGACAGCCGGGCGGGATTTGGCAGATTTTTCGGCACAGGGAGCATCTAAAGCTCCCAGTGGCTGGGCTCAGCACACACTGTAGGGACTCAGAGTGGAGCTCAAAACCAGAGAAGAAACATGCCAGGCTCATGGCTGAGGGCATGGCAGCAGTGCCATATTGCCACCAGTGGCTGCAGCAGCGAATCCACCGAAGTCCACTACAGCTCCATCTGCGCACTCAACAACAGTGAGTAAAATTCCGGGCCCCAGAGGAGAAATCCCAGTACTGACTCCCAGGGGAATGCCCAACCTGGCACCCCCCCCCATAGTCTAAAGCAGCCTCTATTGACTCCCTGGGTCTGAGACTCTGCAATTCAACCCAGTAAAGAAGTAGTGGGGTCTGAGATACCACAGACTCGAGATCCAGAGCACCTTAAGTGAAGTCATAGTGACCCAAGGGAAAACCCAGAGAAGGCACAAACTTCCGAAATCATGGGAAAGAGGAATAACACTGGAGCAATGAATGCCCACAACCCCACAACTTCCGAACCTGATAAAACAGAAATTCAGAAATTTCTAGAAGATCAAAACAGGAAAATAATTAAGAAATAATAGAGGTGTTTCAAAAAGAATTCAGAGAGAGCCAAAGAGAGATAAAGGATGCAATTAATGAAGTAAAGGCCTCAATTCAAAGTACAAACAACCGAATAGACCACATGGAGAAGAGAATCTTGCTCTTAGAAGATGATCACTCCAAAAATTAATGCATAGTTTCTAATTTAGAAAAAAAATCCAACAGCAGGAATCTGACATTGAATAAATATGGGTCCATTTTAAGAGAGCTAACCTAGGAATAATTGAAATAGAGGAGGGAATAGAAGGTGAAACCAAAGGGATCAACAATCTCTTCAAGGAAGTAATAGCAGAAAATTTTTCAAACATACACAGGTCGATACACACGTCCAGGAAACTTGTAGAACTCCGTTTAGACAGGATCTGAGAAGAGGATCCCTACACCACATAATTGTCAAAATGACCAATGTGGAAGCCAAGCAGAGAATCTTAAAGGCAACAAAAACAAAGGGCCAAGTGACATTCAGAGGCAATCCAATTAGAATCACTCAAGACTTCCCAAACCAAGTCATGAGAGCCAGAAGGGCTTGGAGTAACCTATTCCAAACTCTGAAAGAAAACAACTTCCAGCCAAAAATTTCCTACCCAGCAAAACTTTCTATCAAATTAGATGAAAAAATAAGAACCTTCTATGACAAACAGCAATAGAGAAAATACTCAAAGAGATTAACTACAAAGAAGAAATAGGTAACACACACCAGAACCAGAGAAACAAGATTTTCCATCCAACAGACAAATAAGATTATTTATCTGTGGAGATTCATTATTTATGTTAGTCTTTTACCTGTCCCTAAATTGTATTGTTTGCTTTTATTGTTAATTATTAGAATTTCTAGTTGGAATATTAATATTCATTCAGATATAGCATTTGGAAATATTTTATCCCATTCTATCAGTAACTTTTAACTCTGTTTACATTGTCTTTGGATATACAATATTTTATTTTTTAGGGAGTTTGTATACTCTTCTGTTCCCTGTGCCCTTGAAATCATATCCAAAAAATCACTGCCCATTTCAATGTTGTGAGGTTTTATGACCAATATTTTCTTCTAAAAGTTTATAGTCTTAAGATTTATATTTAGGTCTTTTATCTATTTTGAGTTAATATTTGTATATGGGATTAGGTAAGGGTGCAATTATTTTTCTTTTTCATGTAATTATTATTTTTCCACAATATTTAGTTAAAAGATTATTATCTCCTCCACCAAATGTTCGTGGAAACCTTGTCAAAATTAACTTGACAATATATGGAAGAATTTATCTCTAGGGTTTTATTTAACTCCAATGGTTTTTATATCTGCCTTTATAACAGTACTACACTGTTTCAATTATTGTAGCTTTATATGGTTTGAAATCAGAAAATATATATCTTCTAGTTTTGTTCTTTTTCGAGATCGTTTTGGTATCTAGAGTCTATAGTCCATATTAGGATAGAGTTTTTCTGAAAAAAAAAAAAAAATATATATATATATATATATATATATATATATATATATATATATTCCTTTCACCTAAAAAAAGAAAAAAAATTTTCTGGTAAGAAAGAAAGCAAAAAAGTAATATTGAAATATTATCTTTAAGTTATCAAAAGCTTGGTATCAGACAAATGAAACTGTTATGTGAGAATATCATTTTTAATTTTGGATAAATTGCTATAATACTAGATGTCAACCACTAAGCCAAGCATGGGAAGGAGGGATGGGGAGGGAATGGGGAGGGGATCGGGTGGGGGCTGACTGGTCGATATGTACATGTATGTCTACAGTCTACAAATTTTTTTTTTGTATCCCACTATGATGTATGAATACAGTGCACCAATAAAAAAATTTAAAAAATGATGAGTAACATATAAAGGCAAAACAATAAGTATCACTCCAGATTACACATCCCAGGTCATGAATGCCAGGAGAGACTGGTATGATGTGATCCATACTCTGAAAAATAAAAACAACTTCCAACCAAAACTGTGATATCAAGCAAAATTATTATTCAACATTGATCGAGAAACAAAAGTATTTCACGATAAGCAGAACCTTAAACAACTCATGAATTCTAAGCCAACACTAGAGAAAATACTTAAATAAATAAACCATAAAGAAGAAAAAAGAAGCAGACTCCATAACCAGAGAAGGGATGAAATTGATGAGCAGGGCATCTAAATACGAAGAAATAATACTATATCCAACAGAAGACAGAACACAAAATGACAGGAAATAAACAACACATTTTAATAATAACACTGAATATCAAAGGACTTAACTTTCCAATCAAAAGGGATAGACTGGCAATGTGGATTCAAAAATATAATCCAAATATATGCTGTTTGCAAGAAACACACCTTACAGCAAAAGACATTCACAGACTGAAAGTAAAAGGATGGAAAAAGATATACCATGCCAATGTGGACCAAAAACAGGCAGGAGTAGCAACACTGATATCCAACAAAACAGACTAAGCTAAAACACATCAGACGAAATAAAGAAGGGCAATTCTTTTATTAAAAGGAACAATCCACCAAAAAGATATAATGATTTTAAATGTTTATGCCCCGAATGTGGTGCTTCCACATTTGTAAAACAATCCCTCTTGGACATAAGATCTCAAAAAGACCAAAATACAATAATAGTGGGAGACTTCAATACAGCTCTCACGCCACTAGATAGACCTTCAAGGCAAAAGATGAGTAAAGACTCCTTAGAACTGATGAAAACTATAAACCAAATGGACTTAGTAAACATATACAGAATATTTCAAACAGAAAAAAGAGAATACACATTCTTCTCAGCAGCCCATGGCACATTCTCCAAAATAGATCACATTCTCGGGCACAAAGAAAGCACCAGCAAATTCAAAAGATGTAATGTAATTCCCTGCATCTTTTCAGAACATAATGGAATGAAAGTAGAAATCAACAACAGGAAACCCAAAAGAAACTATTTAAATACATGGAGGATGAATGATACACTCTTGAACGATGAGTGGGTAAAGAGCAGAAATTAGGGGAGAAATAAAGAAATTTATGGAATTAAATGAAAACGGAGACATTCTACAAAAATCTATGGGACACTTTGAAGCCAGTGTTGAGAGGAAAGTTCATAGCATTGAGTGCCCACATAAGAAGAACAGAGACTTCCGGGAAGATGGCAACAGAGAAAAGTGGGGCTTAAGAGCCCTGCTAACAACAAATCTCCATTACCACAAAATCAGCGCCTTTCATAGCCAGAAAACACCATCACCAGTGAAACAAAAAATCACCAGGCTCCAGAGAGAAAGCAGACTGAGAACAGAGCCACAGAGGCCTCACGCCCGAGGACGTGGCAGACACGGCAGCAGCGCCATACTGCCGGCAGCACTGGCGAATTCACAGGACGGCTACAGCAAGCCGAGATGAGCCACTGCGGAACAGCCAGGCGGGATTTCTCCACGCATAGAGCATCTAAAGCTCCCAGTGGCCGAGCTCAGCACACGCTGCAGGGATTCAGAGTGGAAATCAAAACCAAGAAGAAAAACACCAGCCCCACAGCCAAGGGTGTAGCAGCGGCGCCATATTGCCACCTGCGGCAGCAACACTGAATTCAGCGAGGCCAGTACAATTACATCTGCGTACTCAAGAACAGTGAGTCAAATTGCTGGCCACAGAGGAGAAATCCCAATACTGTACTCCCTGGGACTTGACCCAGTGGGGGAGGGGCTGTGGCAGAGATATCACACCATAGGATAACGTGCAACCTGGCACCCCTCCACAGTCTAAAGCAGCCTCTATCGACTCTCTGGGTCGGAGACTCTGTGGTACAACCCAGTAAAGGAGTAGTGGGTTCTGAGATACTACTGACTCGAGATCCAGAACACCTTAAGTGAAGTCATAGTGACCCAAGGGAAGAACCCAGAGAAGGCACAAACATCCGAAATCATGGGAAAGAGGAATAATACTGGAGCAATAAATGCCCACAACCCCACAACATCAGAACACAATAAAACTGAAAATCAGAGATTTCTAGAAGATCAAATCAGGAAAATAACTGTAGAAATAATAGAGGTGCTTCAAAAAGAACTCAGAGAGAGCCAAAAAGAGATAAAGAATGCAATTAATGAAGTAAAGGCCTCAATTCAAAGCACAAACAACTGATTAGACCACATGGAGAACAAAATCTCGCTCTTAGAAGATGAGCAATCCAAAAATGAACGCATAGTTTCTAATCTAGAAAAAAATATCCGACAGCAGAAATCTGATATTGAAGAAATATGGGCCCATTTTAAGAGAGCTAACCTAAGAATAATTGGAATAGAGGAGGGAAAAGAAAGTGAAACCAAAGGGATCAACAATCTCTTCAAGGAAGTAATAGCAGAAAATTTTCCAGACATAGAGCAAGAGGTCGATACACAGGTCCAGGAAACTTATAGAACTCCCTTTAGACAGGATCAGAGAAGAGGAACCCCACGCCACATAACTGTCAAAATGACCAATGTGGAAGCCAAGCAGAGAATCTTAAAGGCAACAAAAACAAAGGGCCAAGTGACATTCAGAGGAAAACCAATTAGAATCAC
Source organism: Muscardinus avellanarius (assembly GCF_963383645.1). NCBI lineage: Eukaryota > Metazoa > Chordata > Mammalia > Rodentia > Gliridae > Muscardinus > Muscardinus avellanarius. The sequence continues at coordinate 61,770,944 of NC_137792.1, read as the reverse complement.
TCCAGACTTCCCAAACATAGTCATGAGAGCCAGAAGGGCTTGGAGTAACATATTCCAAATTCTGAAAGAAAACAACTTCCAGCCAAAAATTTCCTACCCAGCAAAACTTTCTATCAAATTAGATGGGGAAATAAGAAGCTTCCATGACAAACAGAAACTGAAGGAAATTATGTCTTCAAAACCAGCACTAGAGAAAATACTCAAAGAGATTAACTACAAAGAAGAAATAAGTAACACACACCAGAGCCAGAGAAACAAGAGTTTCCATCCAACAGACAATTAAGATTGGTTATCTGTGGAGATTCATTATTTATGTTATTTTTTTACCTATCTCTAAATGGTATTGTTTGCCTTTATTGTTTTTAATTTTTAGGATTTCTAGTTGGAATATTAATATACCTTCAGATATAGCAATTGGAAATATTTTATCCCATTCTATTAGTAACTGTTAACTCTGTTTACATTGTCTTTAGATATACAATTTTTTTTTATTTTTTAGGGAGTCTGTATACTCCTCTGTTGCCTGTGCCATTGAAATCATAACCAAGAAATCACTGCCAATTTCAATATTGTGAGGTTTTATGACCCAGATTTTCTCCTAAAAGTTTATTATCTTAAGATTTATATTTATGTCTATTATCTATTTTGAGTTAATATTTGTATATGGGAATAGGTAAGGGTCCAATTTTATTCTTTTCCATGTAATTATTATTTTTTTAACAATATTTAGTTAAAAGATTATCATTTCCACCACCAAATGTTCATGGAAACCTTGTCAAAAATAACTTGACAATATAGGGAAGAATTTAGCTCTAGGCTTTTATTTAACTCCAATGGTTTATATATCTGCCTTTAGAATAGTACTACACTGCTTCAATTATTGTAGCTTTATATGGTTTGAAATCAGAAAATATATATCTTCTAGCTTTGTTCTTTTTCAAGATCGTTTTGGGTACCTAGACTCCATATTCCATATTAGGATAGATTTTTTTTCTGAAAAATAAATATATAAATATATGATAGTTTCACCTAAAAAATAGAAAAAATATTCTCTGGTAAGAAAGAAAGCAAAAAGAAATATTGAAATGTTATCTTTAAGTCATCAAAAGCTTGGTATCAGACAAATGAAACTATTATGTGAGATTATCATTTTTAATTTTAGATAAATTGCCATAATACTAGATGTCAACTACTAAGCCAAGCATGGGAGGGAGGGATAGGGAGAGAATGGGGTGGGGATTGGGTGGGGGCTGACCGGGAAAAGTGTGCATTTATGTCTACAAAAATATGTATCCTACTATGATGTATGAATACAGTGCACCAATAAAAAAAAATTCTCTGAAAGTCTATTAGATATGCATATCTGATTCTGGTTAGTGCATATTAACTACTATAGATATTCTAATATTCTTTCCACTCTACATCTGCTAGTAAATAATGCTCCACATTCTCATTTTTGAAAAGACATTAATGTGAAAAATAGGATATTCTGTTTTTAAATTGTAATTGTTGTAAATTATATATGCATATATATTATGCAACTGTACCATCTGTATACATAAATACATTTACATTTACAACACATTATGAGATACAAAATACATGACCAAATATATTGACATATATTTGACTGAGAACAACACCTGCAAGTTTCTTTTTCCTTCTTCACTTCATTATTGAGAGTTATTTTCATTAGATTTTCTCCTTATTGTGACTTTCCAATTTCTGATAAGATAGAGATTGATGAATCACCTTTCTATTTTTCCTCCTTAGTTTTGTCAGAGGCACATTTTCTTAGAAACTGGGAATAAATGTCAACTCGTCTTTCTCATACTCAGAATGGGTGCAGTATTTTGCTCTATTATATTTCAGGCCATATTCTCATTTCCCAATATGCTAAATCATCATTTTTACATTAGGAATATTAGAGCTACTGAAGGAATTTAGAAAAGCCTGGACAATAGAGAGATGGGGAGACAAGTAAAGTTTATCTTCAACTAGATGGATTAGAGGAAGAAATTTAAGGAAACAAACTAGAGATTTAGTCCCAGGCTAGCACTGGACAGGTTGGACATACTTCAGTATATTTATTTATTAACAAAATACTATGAACCTCTATTAAGGCTTAAAAATATTAGGGGTAATGACGGATTCTAAACAAAGCATGCAGCTATTCTGTTTTTGTTGTTTGGATTTCTTAAAGTATTCAAGGGAAAACTTATGGTAATAATTACTCTCAAAAAATCATTCTGTTAATGAACTTCAAAGATGGATCTGTTTGTTATGAGATATAGAATTGGTGCGAGGGATAATTCAATGACGACCTGTGTTCACATGACCAAGCTGACAAAATTAAATGTTGCTATACTGCTAAAATGTTTAATTCACTCTTTCTGACCTTTGGAAAACTATTTAATTTTGACTAAAGTTTCTTATTTGGTTAAGGCTATAAAAATTTGTTACATTGTTCACTTGCTGTTTGAAAAGATGGGGTTGAATGTTCTTTGAATTAACAAAGTTACAAGGAATCAGGAGCAGTATTTCAAGCCCAGAATGCTATGATTTTAACATTTTCAAACTGGTACTCCATGAACTTGTATAGCATATTGTTGATATTATAATTAAGCTTTTCACTTCACATTAAATATTAGACCTAAAATTGTTAACATAATAGCTTATAGAATATTTCATTAGTGTTCCCTAAGTAGAGGAAATGGTAAATTTACCCCTCAAAATCTAAAAAGATATTGAGAAAAAATTATAAGATCAAATGTCACTTTTTGATTAAGAAAGTGCCACATTTCTCCTTATAATAGAGCCTGCTAACATGGGATTATTTGGACATAGTAATACAGAGAAATACTTGAATATATATTTGGGTAATCATTCTACATGAAAATAATTTTGGCTAAATGTAGACTGACACCAGAGTGACTGGTATAAATTTTAGTTCAACTGACTACTTAGCATCAAAAGCCACAAGAAACATTAATTCCTAAAAACAAGGGATAGTTTATGCTTAAAAAATATTTTAACAAACTTCAATTTAGTTTTTAAAACTACTGAATTGCATTTAGCATTAGAATTACTTAAGACTGTCTCTCCTTCCACTTCATAGTGTTACATATGAAATATTTAATTAGATAATTCATTAAATTTAAAAATATTTTCAAGTAATGAATATAACTTATGAAAGTTTAATTGTAAATAATAGTATAATAATCTCTTTTGAAATCAACCTGCTTAGGCTGGTTGTGGCTACAGGCAATTATATATTTATATATTTTACCTATGTAACTGAAGACACACTCACAAATAGAACTGCTGAGGAAATATTCAACAAATGTGAATTGATGAAAATATTTCAGAGCATCTATAATCAAAATGAATAATCTTGTAATTTTTTTAAGATGAGAGATCCCTCTCTCAGTAGCTATGCACTTTCTGGTCATTATTTGACTGCTCTGGGAATTTGTTTCCCTGTGTATTCTGAATGGTATAGTGTAAATGATTTCTGAAGATTGACCTAGAATTAAACTTCCACAATTTAACTACTCACCTTTTTCAGTCTGCCTATTATCATTGGTCCTCTCTCTACCATTCCTGGAAATACTACATTAACTTAATGTCACACAACAATATATTTCCTATGATTTCAAATTTTTAGAGTCAATGACACTTTCTTCTTTTGGGGGAAATATTGGGTTTTGAACATAGTGGGAATGAACCTCCAAGCTAAACTCCTAGTTTTAGAACAAAATGAAACAGTGACTTCCTAAGTGATTAGTTCTATCTAAATTGCTGAAGCTGCCTTGGAACATGCAACTTTCTGTCTCAGCCTTCTAAATACTGGGATTATGGGCCTCTGCACTGTACTTGGCTCAGATTCCATGTTTCTGTGTTGATATTTTCACAAAAATTAATAGTATTTTCTGGAAAACTGAGAACATTGCCTGAAATTTAAAATCTTCAATTTCATTCATTATAAACTCAAAACCAATAAAATACCTAGGAATAAACTTAACCAAATATGTAAAAGATCTCTACAATAAAAACAATAAAACATTAAAAAAATAAATTGAAGAAGACATTGAAAGAAAGATCTTCCTTGCTGATAGACAAAATAAGTATCATTAAAATGGCCACTCTGCCAAAAGTGATACATAGATTCAATGCAATTTCTATTAAAATACCTACTTCATATGTATAAAAAGTATAAAAAATACTTCATAGACCTAGAAAATTTATTATTAATTTTTTTGTGGTACTGGGGTTCTTGTAAGCCCTTCTACTTTCAGGCTACACTCCCAGACTTATCCATACTATTTTATTTTTGAAAACAGGGTCTCTTAAGCCTGTGCAGCTGGCTTTGAACCTGTGTGATCCTCCTGTCTCCACCTCCCAAGTGTGGGGATTACAAGCATGCGCCACCATGCCCGGCTCATTATTAATTTTATATGGAGAAAGAAAAGACACAAAATAGAGAAAGCAATCCTCAGCAATAAAAAACAATGCAGGAAGAATCACATCCCTGACTTCAAATTATACTATAGAGCAATAGTAGTAAAAAGAGCATGGCGGTGACACAATAACAGGTATACTGACTAGTGGAACAGATACAGAAACAAACCCACACCTATAGTCAATTAATCTTTGACAAAGGGGCCAAACTCATAAGGTGGAGAAAAGATGGCATTTTCAAGAAATGGTGCTAGGAAAACTGGCTAATGTTTGTAGAAAGATGGAACTAAATTTTTACCACTCACCATGCACAGAAAACAACTCAAGATAAATCAAAGACTTGGAAATTAGACCCGAGACTGTGAAGTTATTAGAGGAAGGCATAGGCTCAACACTACAACATATAGGCACAGAAGTAACTTTTTCAACAAGACCTCCAAAGCACAGGAAATTAAAGAAAGAATTAACAAATGGGAGAATTCCGGGAACATGGCCACCGAGAAAAGCAGTCCTGCTAACACTTGATATCTATTGCCACAAATCAGTGCTTTGCATAGCCAGAAAACACTATCAGCAGAGAAATAAAAAATGTAAACAAAGGGACAGAGAAAAAGAAAACTAGAAGAACAACCAGAGACCAGAAAAGAAACCAGCCCACATCACGGATCCACACAGGCTTTATCTTTTTCTATTTTAGTCTTTTACCTTATTCTAAATTGAATTGTTTGCTTTAATTGTTGCTAAATTTTAGGATTTTTATTTGGAATATTAATATACCTTCAGATATACCATTTGGAAATATTTTAGCCCATTCTATCAGTGACTTTTAATTCTATTTACATTGTCTTTGGATGTACAATTTTTTTCTATTTGTTATGAAGTTTGTTTTTTTTATTCTTTTGTTGCCTGTGCCTTTGGAATTACATTCAAGAAATCACTGCCAATTTCAGTGTTGTGTAGTTTTATGGCCCTGGTTTTCTTCTAAAAGTTTACAGTTTTAATATTTACATTTAGATCTTTTATCAATTTTGAGTTAATATTTGTATATGGTGTTAGGTAAGGGCCCAATTTTATTCTTTATTATGTAGTTATTATTTTTCAACAAAATTTAGTGAAAAGATGATTTTTCCTTCACCAAATATTCTTCGAAAGCTTTTCAAAAATAACTTGACCATATATGGAAGAAAAAAAAATATCAAATTTAATCAGGAAACAAAGCATAGGAAGGAGGGAGGGGAAGGGAAAGTTTTGGGATTGGGTAGGGGCTGTTTGGGTGATGTGTTTGTATATCTCCACAAGTTTTTTTTTTATCCCATTAAGATGCATGATTACAATGCACAAAATATTTATTTAACATAAATAAATAAATAAAATATTTCTCATGAAAAAAGGATTAACAAGTAGGATGGCATCAAACTAATTTTTTTTTCTCATAAAAGAAAACCATCAATAACCTAAAGAGAAAGCCTACAGAATGGGAGAAGATCCTTACCAGTCACCACTCTGACAGAGGGCTAAAATCTAGTATACACAAAGAGTTCAAAAGTCTCTATATTAGCAAAACACAACCCAGTCCAGAAATGGAAAACTGAATTGAATAGATGCTTCACAAAATATGAGATACAAATGGCCAATAGATACATGAAAATATGTTCAACATTATTAGCCATAAGGGAGATGTAAATCAAAACTATGCTGAGACTCGCTCTAAACCCAATCAGAGTGGCAAACCTAAAGAAATCAAATAACCACAAATGCTGGCGAGGATGTGGGGAAATAGGAACTCTTTTACATTTTGGTGAGAGTGCAAATTATTTTAACTGCCATGAAGATCAGTGTGAAGATTGCTTAGAAAGCTAGGAATAGATACACCATATGATCGGGCTATACCACTTTGGGTATTTATATGTCCACAGGGGTTGAAATATGAGAATTACAGTTAATATATGCATACTCATATTTACAGCAGCAAATTTTTTTTTGTATTTTGTTTTTGTGGGTTTGGGTATGGAACCCAGGGCCATTTGCCCTCTGAGCTACATCCCCTGCCCTATTTTTTATTCTTTATTTTGAAACAGGGTTTCACTAAGTTGCAGAGGGCCTCACTAAGTAGCTGAGTCTGTCCAAAAACTGAGACCCTCCAATCTCAGCTTCCCAAATACTGATATAACAAGTGTGTACCACCATTCCCAGGTAGCAGAACAATTTGTGATAGCCAAAATTTGGAACCAACCCAGGTGCCCAACAATAGACGAATGGATTGCAAAATTATGTGAAATACACACAATGGATTTCTACTATTCAGCTATAAAGAAGAAAACCTCATGTCATTCTCAAGAAGATGGAAAGACCTGGAGAACATTATGTTAAGTGAAATCAGCCAAGCACAGAAAGAGACGGAACATATGTTTTCTCTAATATGCTCAAACTAGGGAGTATGAGGGATACCAGAGGGACTCCAGATAATGAAGGCAAAATCTCAGCAAAGCTAGAATGGAAGAATAGGAGAGGAAGAAGGCTGAGGTTGATTAATAAAGGAGCTACATCCGAATATGTGAAAAAGTATGAACATAGCATGGTTAATCTGGACACTCATTGTTGGTACAGGGGAAAGTGTAAGCAGGAGATGGGGAGAGGACACCAAGCATAGTCTGAATGCATGCCACTTTCCATATATTGCACATAAAAATAGAAGTTATTTTAAAAATCTGGGCTTAGTAGGAAAAGATTATTAATTTCCCCCATGAGCATTTCTTAACTATTCCCACTGAATTATTTGAGGGACAGTTAGGGGAACTAGATATTAGATATTCATGTGATCTCACATTCCTATTTCACCTGGGGCCAGTAACTTTCAACATTATACCTAAGTTTCCATAACTGTCAAATTAGGGACCTTTATTTGATAATACATAGAATCTGCTATATTCTGGTTATGAATATATGTTTATTGATACAATCTTTTTAAGGACAAGTAGAGACAAGGGAACTTTTAATGAGAATATACTCTATGCAAAAATGGCACTATTTCAAAAGAGTAAAACCTGAGCATCAGAGAGCTTAAAATTTTTCCTAATCATTAATAGGCTAACAAAGGTATAAATTACAGACATTGGGTTGTATTCTATTCAATTCCATAAGCCATATTAGTTATAGGGATATGTTAGATTTCTTTATTTAATTTTATTTTATTGATATAAGTTTTAGAGAATGGGTTGGTGCGAAAAAACGCATACCTGAAATAGGTCAGCATGATGATCATTAAATTAACAGTATTATCAGAGGTGGATAGGTGAGTAGCATTTATTGGAACAACTAATGAATTATGGTGGTGAATACTGCATGAAATCAGATGAAAGAGAAACATTTATTGTAATGCTGCCATCATAATCTAAACTTGAAGTTATAAGGTTTAAACTAGAGTGATGACAATATGAAAAATGCACGTAAGAGTCATGAAAGGGAAACATGAACTGAATTTGAAAACAAACTACATATCAGCCAGAGAAAATCTAAAGACAACCCAAAGACATTTGGAGATATTAGTTTACCATGGATTTTTTAATAGCATTCCTGAAATCTAGTCGTCATTTATTTGTAATACATCTATTACCAAGTTCATTGGGATCTTGCAAACAGAAGAGAATAGATGGAACACCCTAGCATCTGCCTACATTACAGAGATGGATTCATTTGCAATTGAGTTTGACCAATGTAAAGACTAAAATACAGTGAAAGTAAAGTGTTGGAGAATAAAGAGGTTAAAATTACATATAAAGGTTAACTGTAGAAAATATTTCCGTGTGTGTGTGTGTGTGTGTGTGTGTGTGTGTGTGTGTGTGTGAGAGAGAGAGAGAGAGAGAGAGAGAGAGAGAGAAAGAGAGAGAGAGAGAGTATTGTAGTGTAGATGGAATGCAAGGACTACACTCTCATACTTATTTTATATATTTTTTTTTGGAAACAGGGTCTCATTAAATTGTTGAGAGCCTCACTAAGTACCTGAGGCTGAATTCAAATTTGCACAATTTACTGGTCTCAGTCTCCCAAGTACTGGCATTACAAATTGTGCACCACCATACCTGGATGGAAAGTGATTTTTGACCGAAACGTCTTACCTATTTTGTCATGATTTTTCACTTTCTTTATTTTTTTTGAGTCAAGATTTTTTCTAAATGGCATTTCTCTGATTTCACATATTTATGGGTAGAGTAATTTTAACATAGAAAATTAGAGATGATTGCCTGTTATCAAATAAAATATGAAACTCCAAAGTATAGTGTTGTACAAAGTGTTGTACAAAGTGAAACAGGGTGTTGCTGTTTTGTTGAGAGTCTTGCTAACTTGTAGAAAGTCTGACTTCAAACTTGAAATTGTCCTTTCCTAGCCTCAGGTACTGGGATTGCAGACATACACCACCATCCCCAGCTAAGGTGGGATTTCTTACAGCAATTTAGTGTCATTTCTATATTTATAGAAATTCATAAAAAAACAGCAACTAGTGAGTTTTCATGGAACAAAAGGTAAAGTAAAAGATATTTTAGAAGGCCCAATAAAGTATTGGAGAAAGCTGATTGAATTTAAAAGAATAAAATATACCACTGACCATATAAAGTTCTGTTCTAGGGATGGGATGTAACTCAGTGTCAAAGCAATCACTTCGTGAGTGCAACACTCTAGGTTCAATTTCCCAGTGACAAAAAGACAAAAAAAAAAAACCCTCAAGCTAGGAAGTTCTATGCTTATTTTCCAAGAATAATATATCAAAGTGTCACTGACTGGTGGTTTAAATGTTGCTTCAGAGTTCTAGAAGCTGAAAGTTTAAAACTGAGAAACAAAAGTGTTTCAAGATAGGCAGAACTTCAAAAAATTCATGAATTCTAAGCCAATACTAGAGAAAATACTTAAAGAAATAAAGCATAAAGAAGAAAAAATAAGCAGACTCCAGAACCAGAGAAGAGATGAAGTTGATCAACCGGGCATCTAAATACAAAGAAATAATACTATATCCAACAGAATATAGAACACAAAATGAAAGGAAACTAACAACATATTTCAATAATAACACTGAACGTCAAAGGATTAAGTCTCCAATTAAAAGACACAGACTGCCAATGTGGATTAAAAATATAATCCAAATATCTGCTGTTTATAAGAAACTCACCTTACAGCAAAAGACATTCACAGACTGAAAGTGAAAGGATGGAAAAAGATATATCATGTTAATGGGGACCAAAAATGGGCAGGAGTAGCAACAATGATATCCAACAAAACAGACTTTAAGCTAAACATATTAGAAGACACAAAGAAAGGTACTTCTTTTTATTAAAATGAACAATACAACAAGAAGATATAATGATAGTGAATATTTATACCCCAAATGTGGGTGCAACCATATTTGTAAAACAAACCCTTCTGGATACCAGATCTCAAATAGACCCAAATACAATAATTCTTCAATACTCCTCTCACACCACTGGATCAATATAAAAGGAAAAAGATGAGTAAAGACTCCTTAGAACTAAAGATAACTATAAACCAAATGGACCTTAAAGATATTTATAGAATATTTCACCCAGAAACTACAGAATACACAGTCTTCTCAGCAGCCCATGGAACTTTCTCCAAAATAGACCACATCCTGGGACACAAAGAAAGCACCAGAAAATTCAATAGATGTGATATAATTCCTTGCATCTTTTCAGACCACAATGAAATAAAAGTAGAAATCAACATCAGGAAACTCAAAAGAAATTATTCAAACACATGGAGATTGAATGATGCACTATTGAATGATGAATGGGGAAGAGCAGAAAATAGGGAATAAATAAAGAAATGTATGGAAACAAATGAAAACAGAGACACAACTTACCAAAATTTATGGGACACTATGAAGGCAGTATTAAGAGGAAAGTTTATTGCACTGAGTGTCCATATAAGAAGGACAGAGAATCACCAAGTAAAGAACCTAGTGACACAATTCAAGGACCTAAAAATTCTGCAACAATCTATTCCCAAAGCCAGCAGAAGGCAAGAAATTATTTAAATTAGAGCAGAAATAAATGAAATACAGAACAACAACAACAAAAAAACAATTCAAAGGTAAATCCCTGGCAAACTAAACCAAAAGAAAAAGAGAATCAACTCAAATTATTAAAATTAGAAATGAAAAAGGAGACATCACTACAGATAGTGAAGAAATTAAAAAGATTATCAGAAACTACTTTAAAAATTTATACTCCAACAGACTAGAAAACCTGGAAGAAATTGATAGATTTCTAAACACAGTTAACCCACCTAAACTCAACTAACAGGACATAGCAAGCTTAAACCAACCAATAGCAACCAAAGAAGTAGAAATGACAATAAAATTTCTTCAAACAAAGAAAAGCCCAGGCCCAGATGGGTTTCCAGCTGAATTCTACAAAACCTTCAGTGAAAAGCTAATACCAATACTTCATAACTTGTTCCAAGAAATTGAAAGAGATGGGACTCTCCCAAATTCCTTCTATGAGGCCAGTATCACATTAATCCCCAAACCAAATAAAGATACCTCAAGAAAGGAAAACTACAGACCAATATCCTTAATGAACATAGAAACAAAAATTCTAAACAAAGTACTAGCCATACACATTCAAAACCATATCAAAAGAATAATACACCATGACAAAGTTGGTTTCATTCCAGAAAAACAAGGCTGTTTCAACATAAGCAAATCAATACATGTTATTCACCACATAAATAGAACCAAGAACAAAAACCACATCTTCATAGCAAAAGATGCTAAAAAAAACCATTCGACAAAATAAAAAACCCATTCATGTTAGAAACACTGAAGAAAATTGGAACAGAAGGCATGTACTTCAACATCATTAAGGTAAAATACTGTAAACCCAAAGGCAACATTATATCGAATGGGGCAAAACTGCAATAATTTCCACTAAAGTCGGGAACAAGACAAGGATGCCCACTATCACCACTCCTTTTCAATATAGGCCTTGAGACTCTTGCTGCAGCAATCAGACAAAAGAAGGAAATCAAAGGAATTCACATAGGAAGAGAGGAATTTAAATTATCCTTATTTGCAGATGACATGATCCTTTATCTTAAAGACCCAAAGAACTCAACGAAAAGAATTCTGGAGCTGATTGACAAATTCAGCAAAGTCGCAGGATAGAAAATCAACCTAAAGAAATAAGTGGCTTTTCTTTACATCAACAATGAATCCACAATGAAAGAAATAAAGAAAACAATTCAATTCATTATAACCTCAAAACCAATAGAATACCTAGGAATAAACCTAAACAAATATGTAAAACACCTCTACAAGAAAAACTACAAAACATTAAAGAAAGAAATTGAAGGAGACCTTGGAAGTTGGAAAGATCTCCTGTGCTCATAGATAGGTAGAATAAAATGGCCATTCTGCCAAAAGTGATCTATAGATTCAATGCAATTACCATTAAAATACCAGTGACATTCTTCATAGACCTAGAAAAATCAATCATGAACTTAATATGGAGAAAGAAAAAACCCACAATAGCCAAAACAATTCTCAGCAATAAAAACATGCAGGAGGCATCACAATCCCAGGCTTCAAATTATACTATAGAGCAATAGTAGTAAAAACAGAATGGTACTGGCACAATAACAGGTATACTGACCAGTGGATTAAAAATAGAAGATACAGAAAATATCCACACATCTTTAGTCAATTAATATTTTACAAAGGGACCAAACTCATATGCTGGAGAAAAGAGCCTTTTCAACAAATGGTGCTGGGAGAACTGGCTATCCATTTGTATAAAGATGGAACTAAATCCTTACCTCTCACCATGCACAGGAATCAACTCAAGATGTATCAAAGATTTAGAAATTAGACCAGAGACTGAAGTTATTAGAGGAGAGCATAGGCTCAATACTACAAAATATTGGCACAGGCAGTGACTTTCTCAACAAAACCTCCAAAGCTCAGAAAATTAAGGCAATAATTAACAAGTGAGATGGCATCAAACAAAAAAAAATTCTTCTCATCAAAGGAAATCATCAAGAACCTAAAGAGGAAGCCTACAGAATGAGAGAATATCTTCACCAGCCACTACTCTGATAGGGGGCTAATATCCAGAATATTCAAAGAGCTCAAAAGACTCTACACTAGCAAAACAAACAACCCATTCAAGAAATAGGCAACTGAACTGAATAGACACTTTACAAAAGAAGACATACAAAGGGCCAATTGATACATGAAAATATGTGCTACATCATTAGCCATCAGGAGATGCAAATCAAAACTACACTGAGATTCCATCTAACCCCAGTCAGAGTGTCAAGCATAAAGAAAACTGGGAATAGATCCACCATATGATTCAGCTCTACCACTCCTGGGTATTTTTCCAAAGGGCTTGAAATCAGAGAAGTATAGCAACATATGCATACCTATGTTCATAGCAGCAAAATTCGTAATAGCCAAAATAAGGAACCAACCCAGGTCCCCAATAACAGATGAATGGATTGCAAAATTATGGGAAATACACACAATGGAATTCTATTCAGCTATAAAGAAGAACAAAATCATGTCATTTGCAATAAGATGGAAAGTCCTGGAGAGCATTATGTTAAGTGAGATCAGTCAAGCACAGGAGAAGGAACATGTTTCCTCTAATATGCTCAAACTAGGGAACATAGGGGATACCAGAGGGACTCCAAATAATGGAGGGGATATCTAAGCAAAGTTTGAATGGAAAGATAGGAGAGGAGGAAGGGTGAACACATCCGAATATGTGTAAAAGTTTGAATATGGCATAGTTACCCTGGACAATCATTGGTGGAAGGGGCGGAAGAGAAAATGGGGGCAGGGGGGAGAGGGCACCAAGTACAGTTTAAATGTATACCATTTATTTTGAATAAAAATTTGTATGAAAATAAATAGAATAATATTGAGATATCAACAGGTTTTATTTTTTATAAGATTTTTCTACCTGTCTCCTTATATCATCTTCTCTCTATATGGATCTGCATTTAAACATTTCATTTTTGTAAAGATATTTATCATATTTGGTTATGGCAAAGAGTAATTGCTTAATTTAATTATCTTTGTATAGATCCTGAGTTCTATCATCACATTATGAGAGACTGGGATTAGGACTTCAAAATATGAATTTAGGGTAGATAGAAGCACAGTTCAGCCCATAACACACATCTAGGTTTTAATAAAAATTTATAATTTTCTACACTAACTATTGAATTCTGATCCAGATAAAATAGATGAGTACGACACAGCTTTTTCTTCTTCAATATTATCTACTGAGGTAGATGTTTTGGCATTCTTTTTGCTTTATATTGGAGTAATAACTCCCAGGACACAACCATTGGAATGGAAAAGTAACAATAAATGAGACTCTCTTGGACTTTCATTATTTCAAAACCTGAGAAGCTGCTTTGTGGCAAATTCTTGGGTATATGCAAAATAAATAAAAATGACAAGATGCTACTGTTTATCCATCTGCCTGATGTGAATTTAGTGTATTTATAACTAAATTATTTTACAGAATCTTATAATAGAAATACAATTTTTAAGTTTTATTTCATAGACCAAAATGAGTGTTTTATGTAGTGTTCTATAAACAAGGTGTGAGATATCATGAGGCCATCAGCACTTATTTCAGTATTGAGAAAAAGTTACTATGCAGTATAAAGTAACTGTTCAAAAAATACCTTAGTAACTAATACATTTTTGACTTTTATTGTTTTTAAAACAAAACTTTATATGACTGGTTCATTTACAAATAAAATCCAGTGTTAAGATTATTAGATTATTTAATCAAATAGACTTTTTCTAATATAAATTATATTTGCGGAGAAGATGGCGATGGAGAAAAGCGGAACATAAGAGCCCAGCTAAAAACCAATCTCTATTACCACAAAATCAGTGCCTTTCTTATCCCGAAAACACCATCACCAGAGAAACAAAAAAATGTAACTAAAAGGGACAGAGAAAAAGAGGGCTGGAAAAATGGGACACCACAAAGAAACCAGACTGCAGTGCTGTGGCCGGAGCCGCAGCACAGAGCATCGGGCGCCATCTTTTCTTGTAGCACCAGGCCTCAGAGAGGAGGGGGACTCAGAACGGAGCTCAGAGCCACAGAGGAGGTACGCCGGCCTCACGACTGAGGATGCAGCAGCAGCGCTTTACTGCCGGTGGCAGCGCCGAGTTCACCGGATGGCTACGGCTACAGACCAATGCACTCAACAGCCCACCAAGCTCCAGAGAGGAGCGGCGGACAGCAAGCCGAGGTGAGCCACTGCGGAACAGCCGGGCGGGATTCGGCAGATTTTTCAGCGCAGGGAGCATCTAAAGTTTCCAGTGCTGGGCTCAGCACACGCTGCAGGGACTCAGAGCAGAGCTCAAAACCAGAGAAGAAATACGCCAGCCTCACGGCTGAGGGCGTGGCAGCGGCGCCATATTGCCACCGGTGGCAGCAGCAGCGAATTCACCGAGTCCACGACAGCTCCATCTGTGCACTCAACAACAGTGAGTCAAATTGTGGGCCCCAGAGGAGAAAACCCAGTACTGCACTTCCAGGAACTTCACCCAGTGGGGGAGTGGTGGTGGCAGAAATATCACACCATAGGAGAACGCCCAACCTGGTACCCCCCATGGACTAAAGCAGCCTTGATTGACTCCCTGGTTCTGAGACTCTGTGATACAACCCAGTAAAGGAGTAGTGGGGTCTGAGATACCACAGACACGAGATCCAGGAGCACCTTAAATGAAGTCATAGTGACCCAAGGGAAGAACCCAGAGAAGGCACAAACTTCCGAAATCATGGGAAAGAGGAATAACAATGGAGCAATGAGTGCTCACAACCCCACAGCATCAGAACCTAATAAAACAGAAATTCAGAGATTTCTAGAAGATCAAATCAGGAAAATAACTGTAGAAATAATAGAGGTGTTTCCAAAAGAATTCAGAGAGAGACAAAAAGAGATAAAGGATGCAATTAATGAAGTAAAGGCCTCAATTCAAAGTACAAACAACCAATTAGACCACATGGAGAATAGAATCTCGCTATTTGAAGATGAGCAACCCAAAAATGAACGCATAGTTTCTAATTTAGAAAAAAATATCTGACAGCAGGAATCTGACATTGAAGAAATATGGGCCCATTTTAAGAGAGCTAACCTAAGAATAATTGGAATAGAGGAGGGAAAAGAAGGTGAAACCAAAGGGATCAACAATCTCTTCAAGGAAGTAATAGCAGAAAATTTTCCAAACATAGAGCAAGAGGTCAATACACAGGTCCAGGAAAGTTATAGAACTCCCTTTAGACAGGATTGGAGAAGAGGATTCCCATGCCACATAATTGTCAAAGTGACCAATGTGGAAGCCAAGCAGAGAATCTTAAAGGCAACAAAAACAAAGGGCCAAGTGACATTCAGAGGCAAACCAATTAGAATCACTCCAGCCTTTCCAAACCAAGTCATGAGAGCCAGAAGGGCTTGGAGTAACATATTCTAAACTCTGAAAGAAAACAACTTCCAGCCAAAAATTTCCTACCCAGCAAAACTTTCTATCAAATTAGATGGAGAAATAAGAAGCTTCCACAAAGGGCGGTGCTGGGGCCAGCGAGGCTGGGATCGGAGCCTGCCGCGAGGCAACACCATTGCTGGGGCCTCCGAAGCCGGGATCAGAGCCTGCTGAGGGGTTAGGCCAGTGCCAGGGCCACTGGCTGGTATCGGAGCCTTTCGGGAGGCAAGGCTGCTATTGAGACCTCCAAGGTGGGGATCGGAGCCTGCTGAGGGTTTAGGCCGGTGCTGGGGCCAGCGAGGCCGGGATCGGAGCATGCCATGAGGCAAGGCCGGTGCTGTGAACTTCGTGGTCAGGATCAGAGACTGCTGAGTGATTAGAATGGTGCCAGGGCCACTGGCCGACATTGGAGCCTTCCGTGAGGCAAGGCCACTATTGAGGCCACTGAAGCCGGGATTGGAGCCTGCCAGGGGTAAGGCCAGTGCTGGGGACAGCGAGGCCGAGATTGAAGCCTGCCAAGGGGTTAGGCTGGTGCTGGGGCCAACAGCAAGCATCGGAGCCTTCCATGAGGCAAGGCCATTATTGAGGCCTCTGAGGCCGGGATCGGAGCCTGCAGAGAGATTAGGCCGGTGCTGGGGCCAGGGAGGCTGGGATCGGAGCCTGTTCCAAAGTAAGGCTGTTGATGGGGCCTCCGAGGATGGGATCAGAGCCTGCTGAGGGTTTAGGTTGGTGCAGGGGCCACTGGCCGGCATCGGAACGTTCCATGAGGCAAAGGGCTATTGAGGCTTTTGAGGCCAGGGTTGGAGTCTGCCGATGGGTTAGGCAGGTGCTGGGGCCAGCGAGGCCGAGATCGGAGCCTGCTGTGAGGCAAGGCTGGTGCTGGGGCCTCTGAGCCTGGGATCGGAGCCTGCTTAGGGGTAAGGCCGGCGCTGGGGCCTCCGAGGCTGGGATTGGAGCCTGCCGAGAGGTTGGGCTGATGCTGGGGCCAGCGAGGCTGGGATCAGAGCCTGCTGTGAGGCAAGGCTGGTGCTGGGGCCTCTGAGCCCTGGATCAGAGCCTGCTGAGGGGTTCGGCCTGTGCCAGAGCCACTAGCAGGCATTGGAGCCTTCAGTGAGGCAAGGCGGTTATTGAGGCCTCTGAGGCCGGGATCAGAGCCTGCCGAGTGTTTAGGCCGGTGCTGTGACCAGCAAGGCTGGGATTGGAGCCCACCGTGAGGCAAGGCCAGTGCTGGGCCCTCCGAGGCCGGGACGGAGCCTGCCGAGCGGTTAGATGGTTGGTGCTGGGGCCAACGGCCCGCATAGGAGCCTTCTGTGAGGCAAGGCCATTATTGAGGCCTCAGAGGCCGAGATCGGAGCCTGCTGATGGGTTTGGCCGATGCTGGGGCCAGCGAGGCAGGGATCGGAGCCTGCCGCGAGGCAAGGCTGGTGCTGGGGCCTCCAAGGCCGGGATCAGAGCCTGCTGAGGGGTTAGGCTGGTGCCGAGGCCACTAGTCAGCATTGGAGCCTTCCGTGAGGCAAAGCAGTTATTGAGGCCTCTGAGGCCAGGGTCAGAGCCTGCCAAGGGGTTAGGCTGAGGCTGGGGCCAGCGAGGCAGAGATTGGAGCCTGCCGTTAGGCAAAGCCGGTGCTGGGGCCTCCGAGGCTGGGATTGGAGCCTGTCGAGGGTTTAGGCTGGTGCTGGGGACAGTGAGGCTGAGATCCGAGCCTGCTGTGAGGCAAAGCTGGTGTTGGGGCCTCTGAGCCCGGGCTTGAAGCCTGCTGAGGGGTTATGCTGGTGCTGGGGCCAGCGAGCCCTGGATCGGAGCCTGCTGTGAGGCAAGGCAGGTGCTGGGGCCTCCTAGGCTAGTATCGGAACCTGCCAAGGGGTCAGGCCAGTGCCTGGGCCAGCGTGGCCGGGATCTGAGCCTGCTGTGATG
The DNA here is from genome assembly GCF_963383645.1 of Muscardinus avellanarius. Lineage (NCBI taxonomy): Eukaryota > Metazoa > Chordata > Mammalia > Rodentia > Gliridae > Muscardinus > Muscardinus avellanarius. The sequence continues at coordinate 61,753,045 of NC_137792.1, read as the reverse complement.
CAAGGTCAGTGCTGGGGCCTTCGAGGCCGGGATCGGAGCCTGTCAAGGGTTTAGGCCGGTGCTGGGGTCAATGTCCAGCATCGGAGCCTTCCGTGAGGCAAGACTGTTTTTCAGGCCTCTGAGGCCAGGATTGGAGCCTGCTGAGGGGTTAGGCTGGTGCTGGTGCCAGCGAGGCTGGCATCAGAGCCTGCTGTGAGGCAGGGCCAATACTGGGGTCTCCGAGGCCGGGATTAGAGCCTGCTGGAGGGTTTGGCCGGTGCCGGGGCCACTGGCCAGCATTGGAGCCTTCCGTGAGGCAAGGCCACTAATTTAGGCCTCTGAGGCCGGGATCGGAGACGGCCGAGGGGTTATTCCAGTACTGGGGACAGGGAGGCCTGGATAGGAGCCTGCCGTGAGGCTAGGACGGTGCTGGGTCCTCCGAAGCCGGGATTTTAGCCATCTGAGCAGTTAGGCCAGTGTCAGGGCCATTGAGGCCAGAACCGGGGCCTCCCATGAGGCAAGGCCGCTGCTTGAGCCAGAGAGGTCTGGATCAGTCCACCGGGTAGCCAGGCCACAACTGGGGCCATCAAGAGTGAGATCGGTATTGGCAACGCGGTATGCACAGAGAAATATCGCAGAAAATTAAAATCAAATGCTTCCCCTAATCAACAATAACTAGGAGGAAATGGGCAACAGGAAGTGGTCGAGCTACAGAACGGGCCCTATAGTGAAGCAATTAAGGGGACCAATCAGAGGGTATGGAATAGGGAAGGATGGAGCATCTTTAAAAAGCAGGAGGTATATAAACATATGTATCAATGTTAATCACCAGACAAGCATGGGATCGAGAAAGGGGGAGGGAATGGGATGGGGACTGGATGAGGGCTAATTGGATGATGTGTGCTTGTATATCCTCTCAAATCTTATATTCCAATGTGATGTATGATTACAATGCAACAATAAAAAAAAAGCGCTAAAGAAAATACACAAAGAGATTAACTACAAAGAAGAAATAGGTAACACACATCAGAACCAGAGAAACAAGATTTTCCATCCAACAGACAACTAAGATTGGTTATCTGTGGAGATTCATTATTTATGTTAGTCTTTTACCTATCTCTAAATTATATTGTTTGCTTTTATTGTTGCTAATTTTGGGGGTTTCTAGTTGGAATATTAATATTCCTTCAGATATAGCATTTGGAAATATTTTATCCCATTCTATTAGTAACTTTTAACTCTGTTTACATTGTCTTTAGATACACAATATTTTTTTTATTTTTAGGGAGTATATTTACCCTTTTGTTGCCTATGCCATTGAAATCATATCCAAGAAATCACTGCCAATTTCAATGTTGTGAGGTTTTATGACCCAGACTTTCTTCTAAAAGTTTATAGTATTAAGATTTATATTTAGGTCTTTTATCTATCTTGAGTTAATATTTGTATATGTGTTAGGTAAGGGTCTAATTTTATTCTTATTCATGTAATTATAATTTTTAAACAATATTTAGTTAAAAGATTAGTATTTCCTCCACCAAATATTCGTGTAAACCTTGTCAAAAATAACTTGACAATATATGGAACAATTTATCTCTAGGCTTTTATTTAACTCCAGTGGTTTATATATCTGCCTTTAGAACAGTACTACACTGTTTCAATTTTTGTAGCTTTATATGGTTTGAAATATGAAAATATACATCTAGCTTTGTTCATCTTCGAGATTGTTTGGGGTATCTAGAGTCCATATTCCATATCAGGATAGATTTTTTCGAAAAAATAAATAAACGTATGATAGTTTCACTGAAAGAAAAATACTCTCTGGTAAGAAAGAAAGCAAAAATAAATATTGAAATGTTATCTTTATGTCATCAAAAGCTTGGTATGTGAGATTATCTTCGTTAATATTGGATGAATTGCTATAAAACTAGATGTCAACCACTAAGCCAAGCATGGGAAGGATGGATGGGGAGTGAACGGGGTGGGGATCGGGTAGGGGCTAACTGGGTGATGTTTGCATGCATGTCTACAAAAGTATTTTTATACCATTATGATATATGAATACATTGCACCAATAAAAAATAAAAATAAATTAAAAAATTAAAAAAAATTGCAGAAAATTTTCGTAGTGAAACATACCTCAACATCATTAAAGCAATATAAATAAACCCAAAGCCATCATCATTTTGAATGGAAGAAAAATACAGAAATTTTCTCTAATATTAGGGAAAAGACAAGGATACCCACTACCACCATTCCCTTTCAATATAGTCTTTAAGAGTCTTGCCACAACAATAATAAAGGAGGATATCAAAAAATTTTGAATAAAATATAGTAATTCGACTTCCGGGAAAATGACGACTGAGAAAAACGGGGCTTAAGAGCCCCGCTGACAACCAATCTCTATTACCACAAAACCAGCACCTTTCATAGCCAGAAAACACCATCACCAGAGAAACAAAAAAATCACCAGCCCCAGAGAGGAGGGCGTCTCATAACCAAGCTCAGAGCCACAGAGGAGATACGCCAGCCTCACGGCCGAGGACATGGCAGCAACACCTTCCTGCTGGCAGCAGCGGCAAGCTCACCCTACTGGCCCAGACCAATGCACTCAACAGACCACGAGGCTCCAGAGAGGAGCATCATACAGCAAGCCGAGGTGAACCACTGTGGAAGAGCCAGGACAGTGAGCCGAGGTGAGCCACTGTGAAATAGCCCAGAGGGATTCGGCAGATTTTTTGGCATGGGAAGCATTTAAGCTCCCAGTGGCTGGGCTCAGCACACCCTGTAGGGACTCAGAGCAGAGCTCAAAAACAGAAGAAATATGCCAGTCTCATGGCTGAGGGCGCCGCAGTGGTGCCATATTGCCACCAGCGGCAGCAGCAGCTCCATCTGCGTATTCAACAATAGTGAGTCAAACTGCAGACCCCAGAGGAGAAATTCCAGTAATGACTCCCAGGGACTTGACCCAGTGGGGGAGAGTCGGTGGCAGAGATATCACACCATAGGAGAACACGCAACCTGGAACCCACCATAGTCTAAAGCAGCCTCTATTGACTCCTTGGGTTTGAGGCTTTGCGATACAACCCAGTAAAAGAGTAGTGGTGACTGAGATACCACAGACTCGAGATCCAGAGCATTTTAAGTGAATTCGTAGGGACCCAAGGGAAGAACCCAGAGAAGGCACAAACTCCCGAAATCATGGGAAAGAGGAATAACAATGGAGCAATGAATGCCCACAACCCCACAACATCAGAACCTGATAAAACAGAAATTCAGAGATTTCTAGAAGATCAAATCAGGAAAATAACTGTAGAAATAATAGAGGTGTTTCCAAAAGAATTCAGAGAGGGCCAAAAAGAGATAAAGGATGCAATTAATGAAGTAAAGGCCACAATTCTAAGTACAAACAACTGATTAGACCACATGGAGAATAGAATCTTGCTCTTAGAAGATAAGCAATCCAAAAAATAAACGCATAATTTCTAATCTAGAAAAAAATATCTGACAGCAGGAATCTGACATTGAAGAAATATGGGCCCATTTTAAGAGAGCTAACCTAAGAATAATTGGAATAGAGGATGGAATAGAAGGTGAAACCAAAGGAATCAACAATCTCTTCAAGGAAGTAATAGCAGAAAATTTCCCAAACATAGAGCAAGAGGTCGATACACAGGTCCAGGAAACTTATAGAACTCCCTTTAGACAGGATCAGAGAAGAGTATCCCCACGCCACATAATTGTCAAAATGACCAATGTGGAAGCCAAGCAGAGAATCTTAAAGGCAACAAAAACAAAGGGTTAAGTGATATTCAGAGGCAAACCAATTAGAATTACTTCAGACTTCCCAAACCAAGTCATGAGAGCCAGAAGGGCTTGCAGTAACATATTCCAAACTCTGAAAGAAAACAACTTCCAGCCAAAAATTTTCTACCCAGCAAAACTTTTTATCAAATTAGATGGAGAAATAAGAAGCTTCCGTGACAAACAGAAACTGAAGGAATTTATGTCTTCAAAACCAGCACTAGAGAAAATACTCAAAGAGATTAACTACAAAGAAGAAATAGGTAACACACACCAGAACCAGAAAAACAAGAGTTTCCATCCAACAGTCAACTAAGATTGGTTATCTGTGGAGATTCATTATTTATGTTAGTCTTTTACCTATCTCTAAATTTTATTGTTTGCTTTTATTGTTAATTTTTATGATTTCTAGTTGGAATATTAATATACCTTCAGATATAGCATTTGGAAATATTTTATCCCATTTTTCAGTAACTTTTAACTCTGTTTACATTGTCTTTGGATATACAATATTTTATTTTTTAGGAAGTTTGTATACCCTTTTGTTGCCTGTGCCATTGAAATCATATCCAATAAATCACTGCCAATTTCAATGTTGTGAGGTTTTATGACCCAGATTTTCTTCTAAAAGTTTACAGTCTTAAGATTTACCTGAAAATGATGTAATTGAGTTTTTTATTGCTGAGTAAAATTCCATTGTGTACATATCCCACAGTTTTGTAATCCATTCATCTGTTGATGGACATCTTGGCTGGTTCCATAGTTTGGCTATGGTGAATTGTGCAGCTATGAACATAGATACACATGCATTATTCTGGTAGTTTGGTTTCTTTTCTTTTGGGTAGATACCCAACAGTGGTATTGTTGGATCAAATGGTAGGTGTGTTCCCATTCTTCTGAGGATTCTCCATACTGTTTTCCAAAGTGGTTACACTAATTTGCAATCCCACCAACAATGTCTTAGAGTTCCCACTTCTCCACATCCTCGCCAGCATTTGTTGTTGTTTGTGGGTTTTTTTTTTTTTTGGTAGTACTGGGGTTCCTGGAAGCCCTTCTACCTACGGGCTACACTCCCAGACTTATTTTATATTTTTGAAACAGGGTCTCTTACGCCAGTGCGGCTGGCTTCGAACCTGCGTGATCCTCCTGTCTCCGCCTCCCAAGCGCGGGGTTTACAAGCGTGCGCCACCACGCCCGGAAGTTGTTGTTTGTGTTTTGAATGATGGCCATTCTAGTTGGAGTTAGGTGAAATCTCAGGGTAGTTTTGATTTGCATCTCTCTGATTGCCAGTGATGTTGAGCATTTTTTCATGCATTTATTGGCCATTTGAATTTCTTCTTTTGTGAAGTGTCTATTTAGTTCATTTGCCCATTTTGTTATTGGATGCTTTGTTTTCTTATGGTTGAGTTTCTTGAGTTCTCTGTATATTCTAGATATGAGTCCTCTATCAGTGGTGTAGGTCGCAAAAATCTTCTCCCATTCTGTTGGCTCTCGATTGATATTCTTGATAGTTTCCTTTGCTGAACAGATCTCTAAAGCTCACAATGTACTTAAACATATTGAAGTCAATCACTAAGCCAAGCAAGGGAGGGAGGGACGGGGAGGAAATGGGGTGGGATTTGGGTAGGGGTTAAATCAGCAATGAGTACATGTTTGTACACACAAGTTTTTTACCCCAATAAGTTGTATGAATATAATGCACCAATAAAAAAATTAAAAAAAAGAAAAAAAGATTTATATTTAGGTCTTTTATCTATTTTGAGTTAATATTTGTATATGGGATTAGGTAAGGGTCCAATTTTATTCTTTTTCATGTAATTATTATTTTTCAACAATAATTAGTTAAAAGATTAGTATTTCCTCCACCAAATGTTCGTGGAAACCTTGTCAAAAATAACTTGACAATATATGGAAGAATGTATCTCTAGGCTTTTATTTAACTCCAATGGTTTATATATCTGCCTTTAGAACAGTACTACACTGTTTCAATTATTATAGCTTTATATTGTTTGAAATCAGAAAATATATATCTTCTAGCTTTGTTCTTTTTGAGATCGTTTTGGGTACCTAGAGTCCATATTCGATATTAGGATAGATTTTTTTCTGAAAAATAAATATATAAATATATGATAGTTTCACCTAAAAAAAAGAAAAAAATATTCTCTGGTAAGAAAGAAAGCAAAAAGAAATATTGAAATGTTATCTTTAAGTTATCAAAAGCTTAGTATCAGACAAATGAAACTGTTATGTGAGATTATCATTTTTAATTTTGGATAAATTGCTATAATACTAGATGTCAACCACTAAGCCAAGCGTGGGAAGGAGGGATGGGGAGGGAATGGGGTGGATATTGGGTAGGGGCTAACTGGGCGATGTGTGCATGTATGTCTACAAAAGTTTTTTGTATCCCACTATGATGTATGAATACAGTGCACCAATAAATTTTTTAAAAAATTAATTATATTGTAAAAATTAAAGTAATTAAAATTATCTTTATGTGCAGATGACATAATGTATATATAAAAGATGCAAAAATTCATCCAAATGACTACTAGAACTTATTAACCACTTCAGAAAAGTAGCAGGATACAAAATCAACCTAAAAATTTGTAGCTTTTCTATTTGCGAAGCATGAATCCCCAGAGTAAGAAATACAGAAAACAATTCTACTTGCAATAGCCTCAAAACCATTAAATTACCTAGGGATAAACCTAATGAAAGAGATAAAATATATCTGCAATTAAAATTATAAAACACGAAAGAAAAAATGAAAATGGAAAGAAATTGCTTGCTCTTTGATAGGCAGAATAATAATAGAAATGGCCATTCTTTCAATAGTAATCTATAGAATCAATGCAGTATCTATTAAAATACCAAGGTCATTTTTATAGACCTAGAAAAGTTAGTCATAATTTGTCTGGAGAAACAAAAGACCCAGAATAACTAAAACATTTCTCAGCAATAAAAATCATGCATGAAGGAGTTCCAGTAAGAGGGCAGCAGTGACAGTTGGCAGCAGCTGAATAGGGCATGTATTTCTCTGTGAAAACCTGGACAAGATTTTGTTTCAATGTCTGATTGGGACAACATACAGAGACATTTCCAGTCATGACTTTTAATATAAAATATAAGAGAGAAGAGATAGACCAAGATGGCAGAGACAGTGGCAATTATTTGAGAGAGGCAGACAGATGAATCCAATGCACCCTGAACTGTTGAAGAAATCTCCTTGAAAGTAGACTTCTCAGAAATTCTGTACAACATACTATGTTAGAAAAATGTTTGGGGTGTGGCGAAGAAAGCCCCACATGGCCCAGCTAGGCCTGCCGCGTCTTTTGTCCCAGGAATCCTTGGCACACATGGCTGCCATGCTCATCTATGCAGCCCTGTGAACCATGGTGAACTTGCAGCAACAGATCCGGCTCTCTGTGGTGAAACTGTGGACCTCTGCCTATGGAAGGGAGACAAAATTCATTGCTGCTAGGTATTCAGTTTCCCATTCCTGCAAAAGACACATACTGTTCTCTCCTACTAAAAAGAAAAGAAAAGAAGAGAAAGGAAAAGAAAAGAAGAAGAGAAGAAAATAAAAGAGCAGATCAGTATGGTAGTGGTGACAGTAGCCAGTATTTGAGAGAGGCAGACGAATCCAATCCAATCCACCTTGAATATTTGAAGAAAACTCCCTGAAAGTAGACTACTACTGCCACACATGCTCAGGAATTCTGGACAACATACTATGTAAGAAAAATATTCAGGGCACATCGGAGGAAGCCCTGCATGGCCAGGCCAAGCTCACCATGCTGCGCAATCCAGAAGTCCTTGGCACTCATAGCCTCCACACTGGGGGCTGTGGTGCACTTGGAGTAGTGGATCCAACTCTCTGTGGTGAAGCTGTGAACCTCCACTTTTGGTGGGAAGAAAAAATGAATTGCTGTTAGGTATTTGGGCTCTCAGCTTCTGTAAAAGACACATACTGTTTTTTCCTACATATATATATATATATATATATATATATATATATATATATATGTGTGTGTGTGTGTGTGTGTGTGTGTATATATATATATATGTGTGTGTGTGTGTGTGTGTATATATATATATATATATATATATATATATATATATGTATATATGTATATATGTGTATATATGTATATATGTGTATATATATGTAGGGAATATATATATATATATATATATATATATATATATATATATATATGAAAATATGGCAACCTCTGAAGTCATCCTGTCCACAGTGATGGAGACTGGGGCCTGCCACTTGGCAAGGCCAGGACTGGAGCCACTGAGGCCAAGACTGGGGCCTGCCACTTGGTGAAGCAGGGCCTGGAACCAGCTGTGTTGGGACCAGGGCCTGCCACTCGGTGAGACCATGCCTGGAGGCAGAGAGGCCAGGACTGGAGTCTGCTGAGCAGTGAGGCCAATACTGGGGCCTGTCCCACAGCAAAGGGCCAGTGGATCCCTGTAATCATGTGGTCAGGAAGCACTTGAAGCTGTCCCTGCATCACCCCATCCCTCAGCAGACTCCCAGATCCAAATGAACACTATCAAATAAAATGAGTTATGAGTGGATCATATTGTCAAAGTTACCTGGCTTTCAGAATTTCAGTTAGCAGGATTCAGTTTGGAAAATAAAAGGACTTCCAGGGGAGAAAGAAACTGTAATTGATCAGAAGTGGAGAAGTAGAAACATGATTAATAGGTTTGCAAATTAGTGCAACCATTTCGGAAAACAGTAGAGAAGATCCTCAATAGAATGAGAGTAAACTTACCATATGATCCAGCAATATCACTTCTGGGTATCTAGCCAAAAGGATGAAAACAAAACTACCAAACTATTGCATGAGTATCTATGATCATAGCTGCACAATTTATCATTGCCAAACTATGTAACCAGCCAAGATCTTCATCAACAGATGAGTGGATTGAAATCTATAAGATATGTACATAATGGAATTTTACCCAGCCCCAAAGGAGAACAAAATTATGGCCTTTACAGGGAAATGTCACAGAAAAGAAGAAATCAGATGCTTTCCCTAATATGTTAAAACTGGGGAGAGATGGGTGACAGGAGGAACTCTAGATGAAGAACTGATCCTGTAGAGGAGCAATCAAGGTGATCAATCTGAGGGGATGGTGGGGGGGGGAGGGAAACTCTTTAGAGCACATGATGTACTTAAAAAACCATATCAAAATCAATCACAATACCAAGCATGGGAAGGAGGGAGAAGAAGGAAAGGGTATAGGAATTGGGTAAGGGCTAATTGGGTGATGTGTACATCTATATCTCCACAAGTTTTATACCCCAATGAGACGTATGACTACAATGTGCTAATACAAATTTATAAATTAAAAATAATGCAGGAAGCATCACAATTCCTTACTTAAAATTATACTCCAGAGCTATAGTAATGGAAAAGCATAATATTGTAACAAAAACAATCCACAAAGACCAATAGAACAAAATAAAAAATACAGAAACAAATTCACACAGTTATAGTCAATTGGTCTTCAACAAATCTTCCAGATACATATGCTCGTGAAAAGACATCGATTTCAACAAATAGTCCTGAAAAACCTGGTTATCTATTTATAAAACAGGTAACTAAATTCTTAAATCTCACTGTTCACAGGAATCAACTCGATTATATATACATATTCTAGAATTTAGACCAGAGAGTTTGAAGCTGTTAGAGGAGGGCATACGTTCAAAACTCCAAAACATACACAGATGTGGAAACTTTCTCAACAAGACATCCAAAGCTCAGAAAATTAAAATAAGAATTAATAATTTGGATGGCATCAAACTAAAATCTTTCTCCTCATCAAAAAAGTCATCAAGAGTCTAAAGAAAAACCCTACATACTTGGAGATCTTTACCAGCTATCCATCTGACAGAAGATTAATTTCTAGAAGATACAAAAGAACTTAAAAGACATTCCACAAAGAAAGAAATATTCCAATCAAGAAATTTGGGCATCTGATTTCAATAGATACTTCACAAAAGAATAGATGCAAATGGCCAATAGATGCATAAAAAACTTTAACATCATTAGCAATTAGGGAGACTCAAATCAAAACTACACTGAAATTCCATTTAACAACAATCAGAATTATTAAATATGGCAAAATAAAATAAATGTTGGCAACTTGGCAAGAATGTGGAAAATGAGAACTGATATTCTGCATTGTTGTTGAGATTGAAAAGTAATTCAGCTGCTATGGGTATCCGTGTGGAAATTTCTTAGAAAAGTGGGAATTGATCCACCATACATTCCAGATATACCACTACTGGGTATCTTTCCAAAGGAGTTTAGAGCAGAGGACTACAGTAATATATGCATACCCATGTTCCCTGAAGCACAATTTATAATGGTCAAATTATGAAACCAACCCAGGTGTCTATTAATAAATGAATGAGCATAGCATAGTGCCTCATGCTTGTAATCCTAGTACTTAGAAGGCTTGAAAGAGAGTCTGGGTTTGCCGCCAGCCTCAGCTGCATAGTGAGGCCCTCTGTAACTTACTGAGACCCTGTTTAAAAATAAAGAATAAAAACTAGGGCTGGGACTATGGCTCAGAAGTAGACTACCCTAGCCAAGCATGGTGGCATATGATTGTAATCCCCGTGCTTGGGAGATGGAGACAGGAGGATTGTGCTGGTTCAAAGCCAGTCTCACTGGCTTAAGAGACCCTGTTTCCAAATAAAATGTATTAAATAGGTCTAGGAGTATAGCCTGGAGGTAGAAGGGTTTCCAGAAACCCCAGTAACACCAAAATAAAGAGAGAGAGAGAGAGAGAGAGAGAGAGAGAGAGAGAGAGAGAGAGAGAGAGAGAGAGAGAGAGAAGTAGAATACCCTAGGTTCAATATTCAGTACTGAAAAAAATTACAGACAAATGGATGGCAAAATTATGGGAAATAAACACAATGGAATTATACTCAACAATAATCAACAATATTGTGTCATTTTCAAGAAAATTGAAGAAACTGGGGAACATTATATTGATTATGCCAATCACAGAAAATGAATAGTCATATGATTTCTCTAATGTGAGCAAGCTAGGAAGTAATTGGGGGAGTGAGAGTGAATCCAGATAATGGAGGAGAAATCTTGGTAGAGCCAAAGAAGAGATAAAGGGTAGAGGAGGAAGATTGAGGTTCATTAATGAAAATACTACCATGTATATATACAAATGTCAATCATGGTACTTTGTATTGGGAGAAAGAAAAATGGGGGGGGGGTAGGGGAGGCACCAAATGCTATGTGCATATATGTCATTGTCAACGTGATTTAAATTATGATGTGAGATGGAAAAGCACCAATAAAAGCACAAAAATGAACAAATAAATAAAATATAGCTTCTAAATTTTGTTTGAATCTGCCTAGTAAAATATTATAAAATTAAATATCTTTTAAAATGCAATTTTCATGGAGGATTTGAGATGTTAATATAACCCTTTCTATTTCTTCCTGGGTTTCCTCTATATGAAATATAAAAACAGAGCAGAAGTAATATAGGGCAGAGTTGGAAATTATCATGTGCTCTAATTTCTCATTTCAATAACTAGGATTATACTGTTCCTAAGCCTTGGAGCCCAGTTCTTGGCACCTCCTTTTATCTCCCTCCCAATCTCCTGGTCTGATGCTCAGCATATACTTATTGGCACAGACTAGGGCCTCAATAAAGATCATTTCATAGGAGATCTTAAAATGTCACTTTCAGTTTTCTGATTTTCTTTAAATATAGTTAGATTGATTTTTTTGAGAAAAAAGTTGACTTTTCAAAGCATATATCAGCTATATATGTATTGTATATGCACAAATAAGGGCAAGTTAATAATTAAATTAATTGTAATAGACAATTTTGTGATAATTTACATTCATCTGTGTTAAAGTAATATAGCATAATAGCATATATACAGCATACATATAGTTATAGTATATATAGCATATATATAGTTATAGTAACCTGATGGATACCTTTCTTTCTGATGGACTATCACATGTAAGCAACAGCAATACTGCATATAGCATGCTGCCATATTGCTCGTTTCCTATGAAAATTTACAAATGACAGCATAACAAAATGCAATGCTGAAGGAAATTAAGATGATATCTATATTTATTTATTATATATAGTTAGCAGTATATATTCTAGTTTTATATGTGCTATATGAATTATAATACAGATATGCTTACATTCTATATCTATATGTATAAAACAACTATATTTATATCTATTTTTTTAATCTCACAGAACAGTTTCATTTGTCTGATACCAAGCTTTTGATGACTTAAAGATAACATTTCAATATTTCTTTTTGCTTTCTTTCTTACTAGAGAATATTTTTTTCTTTTTTTCTTTTTTTTTTGTGAAACTATCATACATTTATTTATTTATTTTTCAGAAAAAATATATCCTAATGTGGAATATGGACTCTAGATACCCAAAACGATCTCGAAAAAGAACAAAGCTAGAAGATATATATTTTCTGATTTCAAACCATATAAAGCTACAATAATTGAAACAGTGTAGTACTGTTATAAAGGCAGATATATAAACCATTGGAGTTAAATACAAGCCTAGAGATAAATTCTTCCATATATTGTCAAGTTATTTTTGACAAGGTTTCCACGAACATTTGGTGGTGGAAATAATAATCTTTTAACTAAATATTGTTGAAACATAATAATTACATGGAAAGGAATAAAGTTGGACCCTTACCTAATCCCATATACAAGTATTAACTCAAAATAGATAAAAGACCTAAATATAAATCTTAAGACTATAAACTTTTAGAAGAAAATCTGGGTCATAAAACCTCACAACATTGAAATTGGCAGTGATTTCTTGGATATGATTTCAATGGCACAGGCAACAGAAGAGTATACAAACTCCCTAAAAAATAAAAAAATATTGTATATCCAAAGACAATGTAAACAGAGTTAAAAGTTACTAATAGAATTGGATAAAATATTTCCAAATGCTATATCTGAAGGTATATTAATATTCCAACTAGAAATCCTAAAAATTAACAACAATAAAGGCAAACAATACCCTTTAGAGATAGGTAAAAGACTAACATAAATAATGAATCTCCACAGATAACCAATCTTAGTTGTCTGTTGGATGGAGAATCTTGTTTCTCTTGTTCTGGTGTGTGTTACCTATTTCTTCTTTGTAGTAAATCTCTGAGTATTTTCTCTAGTGCTGGTTTTGAAGACATAAATTCCTTCAGTTTCTGTTTGTCATGGAAGCTTCTTATTTCTCCATCTAATTTGATAGAAAGTTTTGCTGGGTAGGAAATTTTTGGCTGGAAGTTGTTTTCTTTCAGAGTTTGGAATATGTTACTCCAAGCCCTTCTGGCTCTCATGACTTGGTTTGGGAATTCTGGAGTGATTCTAATTGGTTTGCCTCTAAATGTCACTTGGCTCTTTGCTTTTGTTGCCTTTAAGATTCTCTGCTTGGCTTCCACATTGGTCATTTTGACAATTATGTGGCGTGGGGATCCTCTTCTCCGATCCTGTCTAAAGGGAGTTCTATAAGTTTCCTGGACCTGTGTATCAACCTCTTGCTCTATGTTTGGAAAATTTTCTGCTATTACTTCCTTTTTTTTTTTTTCTGCTATTACTTCCTTGAAGAGATTGTTGATCCCTTTGGTTTCACTTTCTTTTCCCTCCTCTATTCCAATTATTCTTAGGTTAGCTCTCTTAAAATGGGCCCATATTTCTTCAATATCAGATTCCTGCTTCCAGATATTTTTTTTTTCTAAGTTAGAAACTATGCATTCATTTTTGGAGTGATAATCTTCTAAGAGTGAGATTCTATTCTCTATGTGGTCTAATTGGTTGTTTGTACTTTGAATTGAGGCCTTTACTTCATTAATTGCATCCTTTATCTCTCTTTGACTCTCTCTGAATTCTTTTCGAAACACCTCTAGTATTTCTACAGTTATTTTCCTGATTTGATCTTCTAGAAATCTCTGAATTTCTGTTTTATTGGGTTCTGATGTTGTGGGGTTGTGGGCATTCATTGCCTTATTGTTATTCCTCTTTCCCATGATTTCAGAAGTTTGTGCCTTCTCTAGGTTCTTCCCTTGGGTCACTAAGATTTCACTTAAGGTGCTCTGGATCTCGAGTCTGTGGTATCTCAGTCACCACTACTCCTTTACTGAGTTGTATGGCAGAGTCTCAGACCCAGGGAGTCAATCGAGGCTGCTTTAGACCATGGAGGGTGCCAGGTTGGGCGTTCTCCTATGGTGTGATATCTCTGCCGCCACCACTCCCCCACTGGGTCAAGTCCCTGGGAGTGCTGCACTGGGATTTCTTCTCTAGGGGCCGCAGTTTGACTCACTGTTGTTGAGTGCGCCGATGGAGCTGTAGTGGACTTGGTGAATTCGCTGCTGCTGCCTCCGGTGGCAATATGGCGCCGCTGCCAAGCCCTCGGCCGTGAGGCTGGGGTATTTCTTTTCTGGTTTTGCACTCTGCTCTGAGTCCCTGCAGGGTGCGCTGAGCCCAGCCTCTGGGAGCTTTAGATGCTCCCTGCGCCGAGAAATCTGCCTAATTCCTCCCGGCTGATCCGCAGCAGCTCACCTAGGCTCGCTGTCCACCGCTCCTCTCTGGAGCCTGGTGGGCTGTTTAGTGCGTTGGTCTGATGCCGTCCAGTGAGCTCGCCACTGCCGTCGGCAGTAAGGCGCTGCTGCCACGTCCTCGGGTGTGAGGCCGGCGTATCTTCTCTGTGGCTCTGAGCTCCGTTCAGAGTTCCCCTCCTCTCTGGGGCCTGGTGCTGCAAGGAAAGATGGCGCCTGCCGCTCCGCGCCGCAGCTCCAGCCACAGCACTGTGATCTGGTTTCTTTCTGTGTCTTGTTTTTCCAGCCCTCTTTTTCTCTGTCCCTTGTAATTACATTTTTTGTTTCTCTGCTGATGGTGTTTTCTGACTATGAAAGGCGCTGATTTTGTAGTAATAGAGATTGGTTGTTAGCGGGGCTCATAAGCCCCGCTTTTCTCCGTCGCCATCTTCCCGGAAGTCCTATATTTATATCTAAATGAATATATTCTGGATGTATTTCAAAATAAGTATAAAAATAAAATATATGTGGATCTGGCCTTGGGTAGAGACAAGGTAAATTTGATTTCATTGAATCTAGATATCAGGCAGCCAAGGTAGTTCTGATCCAATTGAAAATCTGTTTTTCAAGAAGCTTCTCCATATTAGGAAAAGACTGTAGGTCTTTGATATTCAGTAGAACTCTATGCAACATCAAAAATTTTTGGTCTATAGCATCTGTACTGTCAAATATGGTACCCCTAATAAAATGTGGCTTTTGAGCATTTTATATGTGTCTAGAGTAAGTAAGGGGTTGTTTGATTTTTTAATTTAATATAGTGTCAAAGAAGACAAAAGAAAAACTCGAAAAATTGCCTTTCTTTTTCAGGGAGTATAAAAAGAGGCTCTTTTCTGAAGCTGAATGTACTCTTGTACTCTTGAAATAACAAGGACAAAGAAGAAAGGCACTTTTTAAAAAGAGATAGTAATACTGAGCTATTATGTATGGGGAAGGGGAGAGATTTGGAAGAGAACCAGAGGTAAGCTCATCAAATGCTGTGTGCATGTATGTTTCTATTACTCTGAACTACATATAAGACTAAAATGCACTTACCACAGTATATAAAAGCAAAATAAAACAAAAAGAATGAGAGCAATAGTAAAGGGATGGAGAAGAGATCCCTTAGCATAGCACCAATAAGCCTGGTTTCAAGGCTAAATCCAGTAAACAAAAACAAACAAACAAAACCCCTAAAAACAAAACTGCAATGCAGTGCACTGGAGAATTCTCTTTCTCCTCTGTCCTCCTGTTTCTTTGTAAGCAAAACAAGTGTATAAGAATTATTTTAATGATGAATTCAGAAGATATTTCATGTAATCAATATCATAAAATACCCATAGCAATCCACTATTTGGAGAATGGTACAAAACCGATGTATTAGAGAAAACAATCTGTTGGTAGCTAGAAAGTGATACTATAGCAAAGATGCTCATGAAAATATATGGTGATATTGAAAATAATGATTATTTTATTTATAACATAAAAGCTATATATTCACTGAACATTTACTGTGTGTTACATCTTTATTAGGAGATACATATACTTTGATTTAATCCTCATAACAACTATATGAGATAGACTATCATCATTGAACCAGTATTGCAGGGAAGAAAACTGAGACTCAGAAAATTACATCACTTGTTCAAAGTCATACAGTTAATAAGTTATAAAGCTGAATTTTTCTCAAGAATCATGCTTATTTTATGCCACATTCTAGAGTATCCAGTTTCTATACATTTTCTAATCTATAAGAACTCTGTCAAAGTTTTTTCGAAACAAATTCCCAAAATCCTCTACATTATGCCTTGAGTACCCTGATCTATAAAATGGCACTTACTATAATTGCTTGAAAGTAGAGAACATGAATCTTAAAAGGTTTTTCATTTTATTGAGAGGGGCCCATTCTCTGTACCTGTAAGCCTTTTTCTTTTCTTTAACCTCACTCAGGTCCACTTATCTGATTTAACCCTTTAATGTTGTCTTGAACAAAGCCTTGACATGCAGATATTTCAGATTACAACTCATTATAAACAGCATTTTAAATGTCATAAAAATAATCTCCTGGAGCAATAACTTTAATATTAAAAGTCATTTGCAATTCTGAATATCGAAGACAAATTGGACAGATGGCACAGCTATCACTTAGCTGAAGCAAAATTACTCTACATAAAATTTGGATTTCACAGAAAGCCCCATGTGAGGGATAGTGAAAATAGCACTACTATACAACTTTGACTGTTAATAGCCTATCTGAAACTGAAGACATTTAAAACCGTAAAACACATCTATATGATTTTCCTAAAACTTCTCTGGTAAACAATTTCTTGATTTTTATTCCAAAGAAAACTCACCAAGGCAGAGTCAGAATGCTTTGAAAAAATGGCAAAGGTGGTGGTAAGGTTTGTATAATAGAAGCTGTCGTTCTTTCTAACTTTTTGTACTAGATATTGAACCTAGAGGCATTCTACAACTGAGCTACAGTTCTAATCATTTTTTTAAAATGTAGAAATACAGCCTTACCATGATTTGGCCTTGAACATATGACTCATTTCTCAGCATCCCAAGTAATGGGATTACAGGAACATAAACCACACCCAGTTTGTCATCCTTCTTTCTAAGAATCAAACTATGTGTCCAGGTTAACCATGCTATATTTATGTTTTTATACAAATTTGGATGTAGCTCCTTCATTAATCAACCTCAGCATTCTTCCTCTCCTATCCTTCCATTCTAGCTTTGGTGAGGTTTCTCCTCCATTTTCTCCTCCAAGGACTGAGATTATCAGCATGTGCCACCATACCTGGCACAGTTTGCCTTTAATTACTTATTTAAAGGCCCAGTTTACACATACATCAAATTCTAAGGTCTCCAAGATTAATATTCAACATAGTAGTTTTAGAAGGAAACTATTTCATCCATTACAACTTCCTTTTCTTTTTTTTTTTTTACAAAAAATGAGAACCTACCCTTCAAGATACTTTTTCACAATAATGAGATAATATACGCAATGCACTAGTAAATTATCTGACACATTTTAGGTACTCAGTAGATAATAATTATTGTAATTGTGATAAATGAAGCAAAATTGTTGGATTTCATTTGTTTTGGAATAAATTCTGAATATTGATTTCTTTGAACTTTCTTCTTCTCAAGTGGGAATCAGTGCTATATCCAGAAAAAGGCTAATCTTCCCCTCTCCAACATAACCAGTACTAAATATCTCTATGCCAGAAGCTTATTCTCAACCAGTCAATGGGCAAGGCACAAATAATTGACAAATTTGCCTGATGAATAAAGTTGACATTAAAATCACCACAGTCTTTACAATTATTCATCAGATTATTTACATAAATATATTCTACTAAACACCTTTGACTCAATTTTGAAGCCACATTATTTACACTAAATAGCATTGTGCTTGCATCTGACAGATATTTATTAAGCATTTATTATGTGCAAAGCATAGCCTCCATGGCTTTGAAGAATATAAAGAGGCAGATCCCCATATTCTGCACCAATATAATAGTCTGATAAAAAAAAAAAAAAAAAAACCAGTAGTTATGCCCATCATTGTCTCTGAGAGTATGTTCATCCCTTTTTAGGTAATGTCGACACCAATATAACCATAAACACAAATATTTAAAACTCTATCAGATGGAATGAGAGGTAGGTTATGAGACTTGAGATATAGTCATGCAAGAGAGAAATAGAAGTAGACATGCCCCAGTAGAGAAAAGATTAGGATGTTCCACATTGATGGCTCCCTTCTTACTGAAGACAAGGCTTTTATTTGCACTCCAGATGGGACATATGAAAGTCATGCTACAGTATTTGTTCCAAATGGGATATTTCATGACATTAGTAACCAAGGTAATATGATTGTTCTTTTTTAGCTTAAACCAAAATAAAATAATTCAATCATAAAATAATGATAGAAGATGGGTTTCTGAGAACTTTTATAAAACTTCTGATTTGGTAAAAAGTATCCTTTTTAAGCATAAGTCTAATAACTGGAGAGAACATCCATTATGATTAATTCTTCTTACTGCTTTATATGTTCACAAATACCTGAAAATATTGGGAAAATTTAGTTGGTTCTCTATATTAGTTATGGTTAATAGTATCCATAAAATTTAAAAAGAGACAAAAACAGAAGGCAAAACACTGATTGAATAACCTCATATGTATAAATTCATATGGTTTCCAGGCACATCAATTTTATGTGAAGATCTTATATAAATACTGGAGATGAGAAACTTAGCATAAGTAGAAGTGTCAGGAAAAACGTTTTAACAGTCCATTTGACAAGGGCCATTTTCACTAAGGAATAGTGGTATTACTTATAAAGGAGAGAATATAGATTTGAAGAAACATAGGAAGAAAAATGGTGATGCTTGACAAATAATTATATTACACAGTAAAAAGAGTCAAACATACTTTCAGTGGTGTAAGTTTCCAGCATGAAAAATTTCAACAGCTTTTTCTAACTTGAAGGATAAAGTATAAAACCTTGAATCTGCCCTTTTATACCTACAAGAATAGAGCCTCAACTTAACTTTCCTCTTTTCTGGACTTAACATAGAACTGGCTGTAAACGTTTGCTATTCACCAAATATTCTACATATCCTCTTACTTCCCAGCCTTTTCCCTTGCCTTTTGACATGCCTGAAATTCCTTTCACTTTGTCCAGCTTAAAAAATCCACTTCACATTCAAAGTACTTTTTTTGTGAATTCTCCCTAATCATCCAGGAGTTCTCAGTTCTCATTTCTTTCAATGCCCAGAGTACTTTGTCTGTACCTCTTTTATGCCATTCACCTTATTCTCATCTGAACAGAAAGCCAGTTCCTCTTAACTAAAAATCAGATCATGTCTCGCCATGGTAGTACGTTCCTATAATCCCAGTTCTTGGGAGGCTGATAAGAGGATCACGAATTGGAGTTCAATCATAAAAACTTATGGAGACCCTGTTTTAGAATTTTAAAAAGGGGCTGGGATGCAGCTTGAGGGGAGAGCAATCATAGTACTCCCAAAATATGTTCCAAGGTGACACTAATGCAATACTTGTGATCCAGGCCCAACTGTTTGAGAACCATTGGTATATGATGATAGCTAAAAAGTTACTACAAATTTAGAATGAAAAGTAAAAATTGTGCAGTGATATAGGTGTAAATATTCTCTATTAGTTATAACACCCACCTATTAAATATTGTATTCTGTTTTAAATGCCAGAAGAATAGTCAAAGAAATGAATCAGTGATGATGTATGGCTTTAACCAATGCTATACACAGAATTCAGGTCAGAATATTCCATGTAATAAGAAAATGTAAGATTCAAGAGGAACATAATGGCATTGTTCTCTTCAACTATCTAAAGAGCTATTACTTGAACAAGAGAGAAGTTTTATATTTGGTGGCATCAAAGGATAGATCCTGAATATGTGGCCAGAAATACAAGGAGATAAACTTCAGTTTGAAGTACAGCATATGTTTTCAGTAGCAGGAGTGTCCTACATTACAATGAGCTGCTTCTTACAGGTTTTGAGCACCTATCAGTTGAGATCCCCAAACAGAAAAAGCAGAGTTTTAGCATTATTTGTGGCTTTGGAAATAAATGGCCTCTGAGGCACTTCAGGACTGAAATATTCAATTAGTATGTAAATATGATTTTTATTTAGCTCTAGAGTCTTGCCATTATGAAAATTCTGCATTTAAAAGAACAGGGAAAAATGAGTGCATAGTATTGTGTGAAAAACTGGGTATTATAAATTAATGGTTGAAATAAGTTCCAGCCTATGTGATGACATAAAAATGGGTCCTTAGAAGAAAGAAGCACATGCTGGTACCTTGCCATTTAATCTTTAGAACTATAGGTAAGTAAATCATATCTCTCTATAAAATTTCAGCCTCAGGTATTTTGTTATAATTACATAAAAAGACAGAATCTCTCTGTTCATACACTTTTCAGACCTAAAAAAGTACAAAACATTTTATTTCTTTTATTCTTAAAAAAACTAAATTCCTAAAGGACCATCACTATCACAATCCAGGACAATATTATATTCTTATTTTTCTTAATAATTCAAGCCTTTGATCTATTTTGTATTAGTTTCTTCCTTTTTCTTTCACCATATTATCTCCTGTAATGTGTCTGAGAGTGTCTTATGTGGCTTCCTTAAAATTTTAAATATTCATGTTACTTTGTGGAAGTTAGCTTATATAAACTTATGAAATTAAAAAGGTTAAAAAAGAAAATATAAAGCTAAATTATTTTATTAAAGTTTAAACTCAATGCAATTTGAAACTGAAGGGGGGAAGTTGTGAATTTCAATAAGGGACACTACAATAGGACCCAGACAGAAAACAAGACAAGAAGGAAAGGTACAAGTACAAGAGAAAATGACAAAGATCAAATAGAAGTTGAAACAAATGGCATCAAGAAAGCAAAACAGCCAGGCGTGGTGACGCACACTTGTAATCTCCACGCTTGGGAGGTGGAGACAGGAGGATCACGCAGGTTTGAAACCAGCCTCTCTGTCTTAAAAGACCCTGTTTGCAAATTTAAAAAAAAAATAGGTCTGAGAGTGTAGTCTGGAGGTAGAAGTGTTTCCAGGAACCCCAGTACCACCAAAAAAAAAAAAAAAAAAAAAAAAAAGAAAGAAAGAAAGAAAGTTTACTCTTTCCAAGGAAATGTACTATCCAAAATATATTTAATTTCTATTCTAACATTAAATATTAAAAATTATGTTTGAGTCCAAATTTGATTTGCACTGCCTGTGAATTAATTAGAATTAAAAGAACTCATGAGGATTGTAGGTCTGATGCATGTCTGTCATCCATGCTGAAGTAGTAAATCAGTCTGAGGGTGAGTGGAGAAAAAAATCTTAAGAAAAACATTTTCATTGTAAAAATACTATTTGACTTTTCTGGAGACCTATGTCTGAAAGAATTAGAGTTCCTAGGAATACATGGCCCATAACAATATCTTGGACAAAAGAACAATTTTTGATATTATGGTCTTTTCTTGTTCAAAGGCAAGCTTCTTGCCCTTTATTCCATTCTTGGACATTTAGTCCTCTGTGACTTCCTGTTCTCCCATGATTCCCTATGATAGTAAATTTGTTTTACTATGGACATTATTATTTTATTTATTTATTTTTGTGGTACTAAGGATGGAACCCGGGGTATTTTACCTCCAAGCTTCACCCCCAGCCCTATTCATTGTTTAGTTTTTTATTTTTGAAACAGGGTACCATTGAGTTGCGAAGGAACTCACTAAGTAGCTGACACTGTGTACGAACCATGATCCTCCAGTCTCTGTCTCCCAAACGTTGGGATTACAAGCATGTGCAACTACACCCAGCAACCATGCACATTAATTTTGAAAAATGAAAATGGAATGTGATATGACCATTAGCAGTATATATATTTTTTAGGCTTTAATGCCCATTGTAAATAGACTTCAATCACCAGGTAAATATAAGAGAAAAGATCTGGCAGATAGTGATCTTTCTCAGCTTCCATTAAATAAAAGCCTACTCTTGCAGTCTTTAACCCAAGGTAAAAAATAACCAAATAAAAATCAATGAAGTAATTTTCTTGGACCAAACTCCAATATACCATGCTAAGACTAGAAAATGGCTCAACTATCCTGAGTTCTTTGTCCTCCATTGAAGAAGTAGCTGACTCCCTACTAATGTTCGTTATGGTTTATTCATAGTACAGAAGTACTAACATTTAATCCAATTTCACTTATTAATTCTTGTTTTAGTTTCTTGTGCTTTAGGAATCTTACTAAGAAATTGTCTACCTGTTACTATGTTTTAGAGTGTTGAACCCATTCACTCCTATAGTAATTTATAAGTTTCTCTAATTTGCACATCCTTGATCCATCTTTATTGCAAGGTTAGATGTTGAGATTCTATTTTATTTCCACAAATGGATGACCAACACAATTTAGTGAAAACACTGAATTTTCTCCAGTGCATATTTTTAACACCTTTGTAAAAAATCAATTGGCTATGAGCATATGGATTTCTTTCTGTATGTCCAATTCTATTCCATTGGTAAATGTGTTTGTTATTATGCTAATGTCATAATATTTTATTACTATAACTCTATAGTGTAATTTGAAGTTAGGAATTATGATGCCTCATGCATGCTTCTTATTTCTGAAAATTACTTTGGCTATTCTGGGTCTTCTTTTTTTCAAATAAATTTTAATACATTTTAATACAATATTTCTAGACCTGTGAAGAATGACCTTGGTATTTTATTTTATTTTATTTTTTATTTATTATTATTATTTTTTTGCGGGTCTTGAGATGGAAACCAGGGACATTCAACCTATGAGATACACCCCTGCCCTATTTTTTATTCTTAATTTTTTTATTGGTGCATTGTAATCATATATCACATTGGAATACAAGACTTGATAGGATATACAAGCACACATCATCCAATTAGCCCTCATCCAGCCCCCATCCCATTCCCTCCCCCTCCCTCAATCCCATGCTTGTTTGGTGATTAACTTTGATACATTTGTTTATATACCTCCTGCTTTTTAAAGAGGCTCCATCCTCCCCTATTCCATAACCTTTGATTGGTCACCTTAGTTGCTTCTCTATAGGGCCCTTTCTATAGCTTGACCTCTTCCTGTTGCCCGTTTCCTCCTAGTATATGCTGATTAGGGGAAGCACCTGATTTTTATTTTCTGCAATATTTCTATATGCATGCCGTGTTTCAAGTATCGATCCCACACTTGATGGCCCCAGTAGTGGCCTGGCTACCTGGTGGACTGATCGAGACCTCGCTGGCTCAAGCAGCGGCCTTGCCTCATGGGAGGCCCCAATTCTGGTCTCACTGGCCCGACACCAGCCTAACCCCTCAGCTGGCTCTGATCCCTGCCTCGGAGGCCCCAGCAACGGCTTAGCCTCATGACAGGCTCCGATCCCGGCCTCGCTGGCCCCAGAACCTGCCTAACCCCTCAGCAGGCTCTGATCCTAGCCTCGGAGGCCCCAGTAGCAGCCTTGCCTCTGGTCAGGCTCCGATCCTGCCATTGGCCCCGGCATCAGCCTAATCCTTCAGCAGGCTCCGATCCCGGCCTTGGAGGCCTCAGCACCAGCTTTGCTTCACAGCAGGCTCCGATCCTGGCCATGCTGGCCCTGGCACCGGCCTAAACCCTCAGCAGGCTCCGATTCCGGCCTCGGAGGCCCCAGCACTGCCCTTGCCTCATGGCAGGCTCTGATGACGGCCTCGCTGGCCCCAGCACTGGTCTAACACCTCGGCAGGCTCAAATCCTGGCCTCGGAGGCCTCAGTAGCGGCCTTGCCTCACGGAAGGATCCGATGCTGGCCGCTGGCTCCGGCACTGGCCTAACCCCTTGGCAGGTTCCGATCCCAGCCTTGGAGGCCCCAGCACTGGTCTTGCCTCATGGCAGGCTATGATGCCGGTCATTGGCCCCAGCACCGGCCTAACCCCTCGGCAGGCTTTTATCCCAGCCTCGGAGGCCCCAGCAACGGCCTTGCCTCACGGAAGGCTCCTATGCTGGCCTCTGGCCCCAGCACTGGATTAACCCCCCAGCAGGCTTCGATCCTGGCCTTGGAGGCCCATGAACCGGCCTTGCCTAACGGTGAGCTCCGATCCCAGCCTTGCTGTGCCGGGCACCGGTCTAACCCCTTGGCAGGCTCCAATCCCAGCCTCGGAGGACCTAGCACCAACTTTGCCTCACAGCAGGCTCCAATCCCGTTCTCACTGGCCCCAGCCCCAGTCTAACCCCTCGGCAGACTCCGATCTTGGCCTCAGAGGCCCCAGTAGAGACTTTGCCTCATGGCAGGCTCCGATGTCGGCCATTGGCCCCAGCACCAGCCTAACCCCTTGGCAGCCTCCGATCCTGGCCTCAAAGGCCCCAGCACCAGCCTTGACTCATGGCAGGCTCTAATGCCGGCCTCGCTGGCCCCAGCACCACCCAAACCCCTTGGCAGGCTCCGATCCGGGTCTCGGAGGCTCCAGTACCACCCTTGCCTCATGGCAGGCTCCAATCCCCGCTTTGCTGTGTCCGTCGCCAGCCTCACTTCTTGGCAGGCTCCAATCTGAGCACCCTCTTCACCCAACCAATTGTCCCATGTTCTCGGGGGTACGTGGGGGGAGCATTCTGCTTCTGGGGTTATTATTTCAAAGGTTCCAGGTGTGATGCATCAGATCTCTACCTCCCCTGAGTACTGGCCACTGCCATTGCCACTGCCTCCAACAGTTCAAATCTTTCCCAAGCTCTTTTTCCACTCTGAATGTTGTCCAGTGATCCTAAGCATGCGTGACGGTAGTATTCATCATTTGGTGTAATTTCTCCAAAAAAATAAGGTTGGTAGGATCCGATTTCTGCTTCTCCTGAATACAAGTCTCCACAACCATCGTGGAGACTGCTTACAACACTGCCTTTCTCCTTAGTCTCGGCTAAACTCTCTCCTTACAGGTGATGTCCAAGATTCTTAACAATATAGAGAAACAGCAGTCCTCCTTCACGGGGAATTTTTCCATAAGTTCCAGTGCATTTGAATAAGTTTTGTCTGCATCTCCAGTATCCTGGCATCCACCACGGCCTTCTTAACCCCTCTCCAATATTTTTCTTTTTTATTTTTCTTTTCCTTTTTTTTTTTTCAATAAGAGAAGACAGTATGTGTGGTTTGAGGTGGTAGTGGTATCAGACACTCAGTAGCACTGTGACCCGGTCCTGTTTCCCCATGGGTCCAGCGTGCTCCGCACTACTTCACCTGGGGCCCAGAGTCCTGTGACCCGGGCCCCGGCTGTTCCAGGGTTCGGCGTGACCCACCTGACCCTTGCCCGGGACCCAGGGTTTTATTGGGCCTTGTTTCTCCAGGGGTTTGGCGTGCTATGTGTGGTCCGGCCCGGGGCCCAGAGTCCCACGACTCGGGCCCCGGCTGGCATGCACCAAGCAACCCCTGTCTGGGACACAGGGTCTTACTGGTCCCGGTTTCTCCAGGGGTCTGGCATGCTACACGCAGTCTGGCCCGGGGCCCAGAGTCCCGTGACCCTGGCCCCAGCTGTTCTGGGGTTCCGGCGTGCGCCGCGGGAACCCTGCCTGGGACCCAGGGTCTTACTTGTCCCGGTTTCTCTGGGGGTCTGGCATGCTATGCGCGGTCTGGCCCGGAGCCCAGAGTTTTATTCTTTATTTGAAACAGGGTCTCACTAAGTTGCAGAGGGCCTCACTAAGTAGCTGAGGCTGTCTACGAACTGAGATCCTCTGGTCTCAGCCTCCCAAATGCTGGGATTACAAGCATGTGCCAGCTCACCCAGCTGACATTGGTATTTTAATAGAGATTGCAGAGAACTTAAAAATCGTACTGTCATAAAAACCCCAAAGAATTTAAATACAAATGCATAATTGAACTAAATAGGCACTGTACAAATAAAAAAATTGCAAATGGCCAATAAATTCATAAAAATATTCAACAGCATTAGAAATCAGGGAGATACAAATGAAAACCACACTGAGATTTCAAGTAACCACAATTAAAATTTAAAACATGAAGAAAAGAAACAACAATAAATTCTACTTTGTTGTTGGGATTGCAGCCCTTATGGAGATCAATCTGGAGATTCATCAGAAGACTGGAAGTGTATACACCCTACCATCCAGCTGTAACAGTCCCAGATATTTTTCCAAAGGGACTGAAATAGAATATTATAGTGGTACATGCATATTAATGTTTATAGCATCAGTGTTCGCAATAGGCAAATTATGGAACAATTCAAGCTATCAAGCAATAGATTAATAGATTATAAAATTATAGAATATGAACAGAATGAAATTCTACTCAGCAATAAAGAGGGAAAAATTATATATTCTTTTGAGGAAAATGGAAAGATCTGGAGAATGTTATATGAAGTGAGATTAACCAGTCACAAAAAGTGAAGGATTAGCTTAGAATATATGGATGCACCTCACAAAATGTATTACTACTACTGAATTATACTGGACTATGGTCTCCTAACATTCTTCTCCTAGTCCTTCTCTTCTTCCTCCTCCACTTTCTGTTTAAAATCTACATATTTAAGAAAAAATTTAAATATTTAAAAATGTTAATAGGCTGGGTATGGTAGTGCACATCTATAATCATAGTACAGTGAAGGCTGACACCTGAGGGTCAAAGGTTCAAGGTCAGCTTTAGCAACTTTGTGAGACTCTGCTTCAAAAAATAAAATAAAACCTGGAGTTTTGGCACATGACTCTAATCTCAGTACTTGGGAAGTTGAGAAAGGAGAATCACAGGTTTGAAGACAGTATTAGCAATTTAACAATGCCCTCAGCAACTTAGAACAAACTGTTTAAAATAAAAAAGGAATTGCAGTATAGCTCAGAGGTAAAATGCCCCTGGGTTCAATCCCCCACCATTGCCAAATTATAGAACAAGCCAAGATGTCCATCAACAGATGAAGGGATTATAAAACTATGGGATACGTAGACAATGGAATTTTACTCAGGCATAAATAAAAACACCATTATGTCATTTACAGTGAAATTAATGGAACTGGAGGATATTATTCTATGTGAGATTAGTCATTCACAAAAATAAAAATCAGATGTTCTTCCTAATATGTGAACGCTAGGGAGAAATGTGTTAAAAGAGGTTCTCTAGATGAAGAAGGAGATTGGAGATTCTATAGATGTGCAAATAAGGTGACCTAACTGAATGGATGGGATAGGGGAAGAGAAAAATTATTTAATGTACATGATGTACTTTAAGAAACATATCAATATCAATGACTAAGCAAAACATGAGAAGAAGGGATGGGGAGTAAAGAGGGTGAGAAATGGGTAAGGACTAATTGGGTGATGTGTACATGTATATCTCCACAATCTTGTACCTCATTTAGATGTGTGACTACAATACATGAATAAAAATTTAAAAAATTAAAAAGTAATACATGTTAAATAATAAAAAGGGCTGGGGGTTTAGCTCAAAGGTAAAATTATCCTGAGTTTAATCTCCAGTACCAAAAAAATACCCATAGCAACAAAAATAGTTAACATTATGTGCCAAACATTGTTCTAGATTTTAGAGATTCAGCAGTGAATGAATGTGATAGAAAAATCTTCTGATGTTGTGGAGTGTATATTCTGGTTCAATAAACATCTAAAATAACAATAACAACAACAACAACAACAACAAAAACAATACTACTGCTACTGATAATAACAATAATAAAAATAACAAAAATAAAAAAAAACAATTATATGGATAATAAATCAGCTGGTGAGGAGTAATATGAATAAAAATTAATCAAGACATTCTTAGCAAGGCCCTTTGCAACTCAGTGAGATCCTGTTTCAAAAAAATAAGACCAAAAAAAAAATAGAGCTGGGGGTGTAGATTGGAGGTACAATGCCCCTGGGTTCATTCCAGTACAGTAAAAAACAAAAGAAAAAAAAGAAAAGACAGTACTTTGTAGACAGGGTTTTCAGGAAAAGTCTCTGATGAGATGTTGTCTTATAATTTAAAATGTTTTTCCTGACATCATTTCAATTATGTAAGAAATTTAAAGGAGCATCATTATTAGATTAAATCTAAGTATATACTTTATTTCATTAGAGTTCTTCACTACAGAGACCAAATTATAATTCCTCCCTTGAGTTCCTATAACTACTATTCTAATAGGTGCCTCTGATCTGTAGAAACATGCAATAAAGTGTAGGTTTCTAAGATATCAAAGGAAAATTACAGTTGAAATATAGACATTACCCCAAAATAGGTCCTTTTTAAAGATAATATGAATAGCTTTCACTTCCAGATGTTATAGAAAAACAAAAATTTTTATCTACTGAATGAATGGCATTACCAAGAAAAGTACCTAGAACACTTCTGGAAGTATGGCCATTTTTATGATATTTATTTGGCCTATCTATAAACATGGAAGAACTTTTCATATTAAAGGTATTCTTCAATTTCTTTTTTCAATATTTCATAATTTTCTTTGTAGAGATCCTTTACCTCCTTCGTTAATTTAAGTATTTTATTTCTTTGTGGGAAATCCTGAGTGGAAGTATTTTCTGGATCTCTTTTTCAGTGGATTTATAGTTGATGTACAGAAAAACATCTGATTTGTTAAGATTGATTTTCTATCTAGACACTTTGCTAAATTAGTTGATAAGTTCTATAAGCCCATTAAATTACCAAGATCATTCCTCACAGGCATAGAAAAATCAGTCCTTAAATACATTTGCAACAAGAAAAAAGCGAGAATAGCCAAAGTAATTCTCAGCAACAAAAACTATGCAGGATTAATGATACCTGACTTTACACTACACAGCCATAGTGATAAAAAGCACATGGTACTGGCACAAAAATTGATACATAGACAAATTGAGTGGAATAGTAGACTCAGAAACAAATCTAAACACTTGCAGCCAATGGATTTTTGACAAAGGTACCAAAAATACAATGGAAAAAGAAAGCCTTTTCAACAAATGGCTTTGGCAAGACTGGTTAACCATATGCAGAAAAATGGAAATAAATCCCACTTTCTCATGCTGCACAAGAGTCAATTCAAGGTAGAACAATGATTTGGAAATTAGACCAGAGACCTTAAGGCTCTGTGAAGAAGGCATACGTCCAACACTACAAAACATAGGGACAGATAACTTTCTCAACAAGATCCTAAATCCACAAGAAACTAAAAGGTGAATTAATATGTGATATTGCATAAAACTGAATTTTTTTTATAATAAAGGAAACTATCAAGAACCTCACCCAAGTGCCAACATAATGGGAGAAGATTTTTGTCAACTACTCCTCCCTCCAACTGAGGACTAATATCTAGAATATCCAAAGAACTCAAGAAACTTAGCACTAAGAAAACAGATAACCCAATTAAAAATGGGTAAGTGAGCTAGACACTTCAAAAAGAAAAAAATATCAAATGGACAATAAATGCGTAAAAAATGCTCAACATCATTAGCAATCAGACACATGCAAATCAAAACTACCATGAGGTTTCACCTAACTCCAACTAGAATGGCAATCATTCAAAACAGAAACAATTACAAATGCTGACAAGGATGTGGAGAAATGGGAACTCTAAATCATTGTTGGTGGGATTACAAGTTAGTGCAACCACTTTGGAAAATAGTACAGAGGATCCTCAGAAGAATTGAAAGAAACATACCATATGATCCAGCAATACCACTTCTGGGTATCTACCCAAAAGAAAGGAAACTGAACTACCAAACTCAAGCATGTGTATCTATGTTCATAGCTACACAATTCACCAATGACAAACTATGGAAACAGCCAAGATGTCCATTAACAGATGAATGGTTACAAAACTGTGGTATATGTACAGAACAGAATTTTCAGCCATAAAGAAAAACACAATTACATCATTTACAGGGAAATGGATGGAACTGGAGTATGTTATGCTGAGTGAGATTAGTCAGTCACAAAAAATAAATTGGATGTTCTCCCTAAAACGTAAACCTAGAGAGAAATAAGTCATAGAAGGAGGAGATTCTACAGATAAGCAAATAAGGCGACCTGAGTGGAAAGGAAGGGGGAAGAGAGAAGTTCTCTAAAGCACATGATGTACTTTAACAAACGTATTAAAGTTGATCACTAAGCCAAGCATGAGAAGGAGAGAGGGGGAATTAATGGGGCAGAAATTGGGTTAGAGCTAATTGGGTGATCTGTGCATATATGTCTACCATCTTTAATCCCATTAAGATGTATGACTACAATGCACCATTTAAAAATTAAAAAAAAGAAAATTACCTAGGGACATAGTATACATTCCATAAATATTTGCTGAGAGAATGGATGCATGCTATGGTTTAGATTTAAAATGCTTCCCAAGATCACATTTTAGACAATGCAGTCAAGTTTTATGTGATTGTTTGGGGTGAATCCCCAGAAACATGGCCAAGGAATGTGTATAATTTTGGAAACTTTATCTTCTTTTCTACAGCCTTGAACTGAGAAAATGGATTTTGCAGCTTTCTTCTTCCACCTTTTATTAAAGCCTTACCACTGAGCCATTTTTGCTGTGAGCAGATGATTATTGACTGAACTCTAAAAATGTCAGTCCTAAAATAAACCCTGTGAATTCTCTGTGTTGTTCTTTTCAGTGTTTTGTTCACAAAACAAAAATGCTAACTGAAAAGGTATTTATAAAAAAATCAAAGTCACTTTTGTTTATTTACGTTTTTTTTTTCAGTGAGACATTCTGTGACCTCCATATTGAGAATTAAAACTCCTCTCCAACAGTCCCTATTTTCTTTCTTGGCAAATTTTTTTCATGCCAATTACCAATATGTGAACACCATTATATGTCTTTCTTCTATTGTAAGGAGGTGTGTAACTTCTATTGTGCATGATCGTACTTGTGAGGCTTATACAGGAGTATCACAGGTTCTACGTTAGCCTCATCAGCATAGTGGGACCCTCTCCAATTGAGCAAGACCCTGTTCAAGCAAAAAAAAAAGTTCTAGAGGTGTAGCTCAGAGTTAAATTGCCCCTGATTTCAACAGGCAGTACTCCCTAAATACATACAAATAAAATGAAGGAGGAGGAGGAGAAGGACAAGGAGGAGGAGGAGGAGGAGGAGGAGGAGGAGGAGGAGGAGGAGGAGGAGGAGGAGGAGAACATTCATGTAGTTGTAAATTACAGTCTGTTTTATTCACTGGAATGTCATCAGATCCTAAAAATAAAGCCTGAAAAATAGGCCTTCAGAAGTCATTGGCTATACAAAAGATTTCATGTATTTCTCTCAAAGTAATTTCAACTTCCCCAAATCCAGTGCCAGTATTTTAGAATAATAGTGCACTATATCTAGTATGGACTATTAAAATGATCTCATAATAAATTTCTACCTCATCTCTCCAAAGGTGTTTCTTTATAGCATTAAAAGTAATTATCAAATGAAGCACTCAGAATGTTCTTCTGTGATTTAAAATCCTTAGAAAAATATCCAAACTTTTAAAATCTAGATCTTAAATGAAAATTTCTATCTTTCTCTTTAGCTATACCTCCCTTCCTTTACTTATACAAATTTAAAAACTTTTTTTTTCCTAAGCACCATGTGTACAGGTGTTCCCCATGGTAAATGACAAGTACATTTCCCATGATTTCTGCCCCATAAAAACAGGAAATATTTTTTGAAGTTTCCCACATATGATCCGTTAGCAAATAATAGTGCTTCTGCCTTCAATACATTCTCCAGATGTTAGTAACCACATTCCAACATCTTTATCACAATCACACCCAATAATGTTGCTGCTGTCATCTCTTGACTATGTATTGTGATTGCTTTCTAAGTAGTCTTCCTGCTTTCACTTTTGTCTTTCTACAGATTATTATCAACAAAGCTGCCAAGGTAACCTTTCACAAATTAACCTTGATATTTAGAGATGCTCTTCCTTTTCTTGTACTCTCCAGTAACAATTATC
The DNA here is from genome assembly GCF_963383645.1 of Muscardinus avellanarius. Classification (NCBI taxonomy): domain Eukaryota; kingdom Metazoa; phylum Chordata; class Mammalia; order Rodentia; family Gliridae; genus Muscardinus; species Muscardinus avellanarius. Next base: position 61,721,176 of record NC_137792.1, on the reverse strand, counting down.
TCATTTAGAATACTGCCTAAATCTCTTACCATAGCCTACAAACTATCCATGTATGACCTTTATTCGTGTCACCAACATCAACTATTCTTTCTCTTCCTGAATAGGCTTTAACCATACTGGCTTACATATTTTCTTAGATATCCATTATACTTCCACCTTAGAAACTTGACAAAGGGGCCAAAAAGTACAATGGAAAAAAGATAGCCTGTTTAACAAATGGTGTTGGCAAAACCGGTTAACCATATGCAGAAAAATGGAAATAAATCCCACTTTCTTACCCTGCACAAGAGTCAATTCAAGATGGAAAAAAGACTTGGAAATTAGACCAGAGACCTTGAGGCTCCTTGAGGAGGACATGGGTCCAACACTGCAACACATAGGCACAGGTAAAAACTTTCTCAAGACCCCAAAGGAACAAGAATCTAAAAGGAAAATCAATATATGGTATTGTATTAGACCATGATTATTTCACACACATACAAACCAGTTCTGCTTCTCTGATAATCAAAGGTGCAATTACTTCTTTCAAAGGACTATTCAGAAAAAATGCCTTTCTGAAGCCTACCCTGACCACAGTTCTAGTGCAGGCAGGCAGAAGTAGCTGAGCTTTAAAAAATATTTTTACATTAGGCCAGGCATGGTGGCGCACACTTGTAATCCCCGCACTTGGGAGGCAGAGACAGGAGGATCGTGCAGGTTTGAAGCCAGCAGAGCGCGCTGGCTTAGGAGACACTGTTTCCAAATAAAAATGTAAATATAGGTTTGGGAGTGTAGCCCGGAGGTAGAAGGGCTTTCAGGAACCCCAGTACCACCCCTCAAAATAATTTTACATTCTTTAATGTTTTCTTTTAGGAAAAATTATTGTGTTACACTGACTTTTTCTGTCTACCTATCTTTTCTGGACTACTAGATTTTCTTTTATTCAGAGCTTGCACATGATACACACTTAATAAATACTTAATGATCAAATGAAAATTTACTGGAAAACGCAGCCTTCCATTGTTATCTAAATGGAAATTAATTTTGCAGTTTTATATGCAAAAACTCAATGCAACTCCCCAAATATTGCTGAAATAAGGATATTTCCTATAAAAGACTACATTTTAAAAATCATTTGTTCTTTCTGTGAATCACAGCAATCTAAAGATGATAATATTTAGACTTTGAACATAGTGGACTCCAGATGAACTGTGTTTGTGTCATATGAAATTACTTTGATAAATTTTAAAATGTCACCAGGTAAAATATTGGCATGCAGCACTTGGGCTGGGAATTGAAAAGTAATTTAGTAAAAAAACAAGTCAAATTTATTCTCCACTGATAGTGAATGATGTTTTGACTCCTTTGGCAACCGCTGACACATTAAGCTCTATCTTCTTTCATTTTCCCTTAACTGTATGTTTTCATCTTTGTTTTCAATAAATCACGAGAATTTTTTCTTGTCTTCTATGGTTTTATTATATGGCAAAATATCTGCTCCAAATACAACTGTGTTAATTTCTTAAAGGTAAACTGTTTTTACAATTCAGAGTTTAATTTTATAATTAAAATTTTAAGGAACCATAGCAGTAATTTTCTTAGTTTAATTTATCCTTAAGTAATACTCCTGAATCTCAGTGTTACCATTCATGACACTTAATTCTAGGTAGTCCCATTATTATGAGTTGCTAGTTTAGGTAGAAACTTAGTGAAAAACTTGATCACCAGAGAATATTATTAATTCATAATATGGAATTTCTGATTAGCTCCAAGTGAATTCTAACATTTGAACACCACATAGGAGCCTTGCTGAAACATAGAATTTAATTAGAATTTCTTGCTGTCTCTACCAACCAAATGCCTCTTGGCACAGATTTCACAATTTGTTACTAGAGATTTTGTTACTTTGAAGGTTCAGTGACTAGGTATTATATAGTTTGACTGATTCATCCCATTCTAATCTTCAATTTAAAGGAGGGATACACCCATAGCATCCAAAGAGATAGAAAGAAAAAGATTAACATGAATAAAATTATTACCTATTAAAAATCTATTCCAAAAATTATTATTAATGACATATTTGAAGAATTATATTCATAATCTGAAGTCAGAGATAAAACATAACCATTTTATTCAAGTGTATACTGTAAGATATGGGTAGTACAAAGAAAAATTATCCAATGTGTATGGACTAGTAAAGAATAAACAAAACTGTTATAATTTGCAAACAATTTGACTTTCTCTAAAAAGTCAATAATTATCTAAAATCATGAGACATGAAGTTTAGCAAAAATCTCTATAAAATGTGTAAGTAATATTTTTATTTTATTTTATATGTGGAACATATTGAAAATGGTATACATTTAGACTGTGCTTGGCACCCTCTCTTCCCCCCTCCCAACAATGAATGTCCAGGTTAACCATGCTATAGTCATAATTTTACACATATTTGGATGTAGCTCCTCCATTAATCAACCTCAGCCTTCTTCCTTTCCTATCCTTCCATTCTAGCTTTGCTGAGATTTCCCCTCCATTATCTGGAGTCCCTCTGGTATACCCAATTCTCCATAGTTTGGGCATATTAGAGAAAACATATGTCCCTTCTTTTTCTGTGCTTGGCTGAACTCACTTGACATAATATTCTCCAGATTTATTCATCTTCTTGGGAATGGCATGATTTTGTTCTTTATAGCTGAATAGAATTCCATTGTTTCTATTTCCCATAATTTTGCAATCCACTCATCTGCAGTGTTTTTAACATGATAGGGTGTTGGATTTTGTTGAATGCTTTTTCAGCATCTATTGATATAATCATGTGGTTTTCATTCTCAGTTCTATTTATGTGCTGAATAATATGTATTGATTTGTACATGTTGAACTCACCTTGCTTTTCTAGGATGAAAATGACTTGGTCATAGTGTACAATTCTCTTGATATGGTTTTGAATTTATTTAGATATTATTTTGTTTAGAAGTTTTGCATCTAGGTTCACTAAGGATATTGGTATGTAATTTTGCTCTCTTTAGGTATATTTATTTGGTTTTGGGATTAATGTGCTACTGGTCTCATAGAAGGAATTTGGGAGAATGCTATCTCTTTCAATTCCTTGAAATAAGTTGTTAAGTATTGGTATCAGTTCATCACTGAAAGTTTTGTAGAATTTAGCTGGAAACCCATCAGGGCCTGGGATTTTCTTTGGTGGCAAAATTTTTATTGCTGTTTCTATGTCTTTGCTTGCTATTGGATGGTTTAGGCTTGCTATATCCTCTTGTTTTGGTATAGGTAGTTTATATGTGCTTAGAAATCTATCAATTTCTTCCATATTTCCCAGTCTATTGAAGTATAGATTTTCAAAATAGTTTTTAATAATCCTTTGAATTTCTCTACTTTTTGTGGTGATGTCTCCCTTTTCAGTTCTGATTTTAATGATTTGATCCTCTCTTTCTTTTGGTTAGGTTGGCCAGGGCTTTGACAATCATATTAATCTTTTCAAATAACCAGCTTTTTGTTTTGTTAATTCTTTGAATTGTTCTTTTTTCTCTATTTTATTTATTTCTGCTCTGATTTTAATAATTTCCTGCCTTCTTCATTAGACTGTTGTAGTATTTCTAGGTCCTTGAGTAGTGTCATTAGGTTGTTTACTTGGTGATTCTATGTCCATCTTATGTAGGCATTCAATGCTATAAACATTCCTCTGAACACTGTCTTCAAAGCATCCCATAGATTCTGGTAAGTTGTTTCTTTACTTTCATTCATTTCTAGAATTTTTTTATTTCCCCTAATTCCTGATATTACCCATTCATCCTTCAATAATGTATCATTCAATCTCCATGTATTTAAATAATTTCTTTTGTGTTTCCTGTGTTGATTTATACTTTCATTCCATTATGGTCTGAAAAGCTTCAGAGAATTATGTTACATCTTTTGCAATTGTTGGTGCTTGCTTTGTGGCTGAGGATGCGATCTATTTTGGAAAAGGTTTCATGGGCTACTGAGAAGAATGTATATTCTGTAGTTCCTGGTTGAAATATTCTGTATATGTCTATTAGGTCCACTTGGTTTATAGTTTTCATTAGTTCTAAAGAATCTTTACTCATCTTTTGCCTTGAAGATTGATTTAGTGGTGTGAGAGGTGTGTTGAAGTCTCCCAGTATTACTGTGTTTGGGTCTATTTGAGATCTGATGTCCAGCAGGGTTTCTTGTGACATAACCATTTACTCTCATTATATCTTCTTGGTGTATTGTTCCTTTTAATTAAAGGAAGTTCTCTGCTTTGTCTCTTCTGATGTGTTTTAGCTTAAAATCTCTTTTGTTGGGTATCAGTGTTTCTACCACTGTCTGCTTTTGCTCTCCATTAACACATTTCTTTTTCCATACTTTCACTGTCTATGAATGTCTTTGGCAATAGATTGAGTTTCTTGAAAATAGCATTTATTTGGATTATGATTTTAATCCACATTGCCAGTCTATGTCTTTTGATTAGTGAGTTAAGTCCTTTGACATTCAGAGTTACTATTAAAATATGTTTTTTTTTTGTTTTCTGTCATTTTGTGTTCTTTTATTTGTTATAACATTATTTCTTCTTTACTTAAATGCCCTGCTGATCAACCTCATCTCTTTTCTGGTTCTGTAACTTGCTTTGTTTTTCTTCCTCATGGTTTACTTCTTTAAGTATTTTCTCTAGTGTTGGCTTTCAAGTCATGAATTTTGGAGATTCTGCTTATCTTAAAACACTTTTGTTTCTCCATTCATTTTTAATAAAAATTTTGCTGGATATAGCAGTTTAGTTTGGAAGTTGTTTTCTTCCAGAATCTGTATCACATTATACCAGTCTTTCCTGGCATTCATGACTTGAGTTGTATAGTTTGGGGTAATTTTTAATGTTTTGCCCCTGTCACCCATTTTTTTTTTGTTTTCACTGCTTTTAAGATTCTTTCCTTGGCCTCTATGTTGGTCATTTTGATTATTACATGGCTTGGGGAGGTTCATCTTTCATCTTTCTCATTGCTGTTCTGTATGTCTCCTGAATGTGTAAGTTCAATTCTCTTTCCATGTTTGAAAAATTCTCTGAAATTAATTTTCTGAAGAGATTAGGAATGACCTTTGTATCTCCATCCCTTCTTTAATGCCTTTTATTCAGAAGTTAGGATGTTTCATATTGTCCCACAGATGTTGGATGTTTAGGTTTTGTTGCTGTAATGCCTTCTGTATGTTGACTATGTTTTTGGTTTTCAATGAACTGTCTTCTAACAGTAATATTCTACTTTCCATTTCATCTAATCTTCCAGAATTACTTTCTATTTCTGTCTTCATTTCATTCATCGAGTCTTTCATTTCATTCCAGACCTCTTTCAGATTATTTCATAGTGTTTCTATTTCCTCTTTAATATCCTGTAGACATGTTTAAAACCCTTTCGTCATTTTGTAGATCAGGATTCAGAATTCCCCTTCTTGAATTTCTTTTATGTTGGTATTTGTGATTTCCATTGTCTTTTCACTATTCCTAGGTCTCATATTTTCAAGGTTTTCAGGCCTATTTTTCTTATGTCCTCCCATCATTTGTGGATATTATTCTAATCCAATTTTGGTAGTAGAAATTTAGAGGTGTCAACAGGTAAGCAGCACTTTTTCCAATGTTGAGGGTTGGGTGATGGTGGAGTTGGGATGATGGGTGCAGAAGTCAGGTAAGGTAGAGGATATAATTAGATTGAGGAAGAATTTAATATAATAAGGTGGTATCTGGTTGAGAATGGGAGAAGGTTAGATAGTAGGACTCTTGTATTTAGTAGAATACTTAATTATTTGACAAAGAGGTATAGTGCCGAGACTGCCTGCTGCCTCGGCATCTATGTATTGAGACCCCACTCCACATAGCCAATCGGCAACAAACCTCGAGAAGGAGGTGCCGTCTCTGGCCAAAGTACCCCCCACTTTTAGATACCCTTCATGACTGTTATTTTCTTGGTAATGATTCCTTTTAACTCTCTACACGAATTGCTCCGGTGATGTGAGACTAGGACTATGAAAGAGATTGAGTCCGTGAAAATAAATTCTCTAATAATTTGTCTAAACGTCCTTGGCTTTGCTCAATAATAATGAAAAACTGGCCAGAACTCAGATGCTATGATAAGCATTCCAGCTGCAGCAATCACAAAGGGTCTCCGACCCTCATTCCTATCACTAATTTAGGTTAAGCCATTAACTCCGGTAAGCTAACTCTGTTTACCCTTGAGATCCTGCCTAGAGACAGAGAAGATAAACAACTTAGTTGCCCAAATACAATAGGCCCAAGGAAAAAGATTGTTGACTTTTATGCCCAGTGTGAGCATCCCCGGAGACAGAGAGTCTGGCCGCATGGTTAGGAATGAATATGACAAAATAAAGGACAGACGTTCTAAATATATATGTATGAAGGAAAGGAAATACCGTAAGAGTAAGAAAAGCATTTTTGCATGAAGAAGAGCTTATCATAAGAAAGTCCCAACTGGGAAAGAAAGAAATTAGAAAGTTAGAAGCAGGTTGCAGAGAGTTTGTGACAGGGAAATGGATTATTAAAGATGGATAGGCTTTTAATAGGCTTGTTATCTAAAGATGAGTCCTCAGCAGTTAAGGAAATACATCTGACAATTAAATCCAAGAACTTTGTGGTATTGTTTGTGGTATTTTGTCTGCCAAACTGTGTTGTGAGTTTGCTTAAGCTTTCAGATTTACAAGATAAGATGCCAACACCTGAAGAAACCCTATCACATCCACCTGAATCACCACATCTCCCCACACTTGCTATATGAACTGAGCCCAAAAGATGGAAAGTTCCAAGAAAGTTAAAGAAGATTCTCCGAGAAGCCCCCAAGCCTTGGGCATGCCTGTTTCTCCTGGGAGGTCGTCCCCTGAAACTGCTTATCTGCAAGACCTTGGAGAGGATCAGGAGTTAATCTCTCGAAGATCAACAGCCAGCTGAAGGACTAGTTTTATTACCTTTGTTTACATGTCATTCATTATTATTTCACAGTGATTGCATTCACTCCCTTTTCTCTTATTATTAACTTTACTGGTGAAGGGTATAAATTTTTCGGGGTTTCTGTAATAAAGTGTCATTGGCTCAAGAAGCCTTTGTCCACCTCAGGTTCTTTCCAAAGTGTCGTACCTAAAAACTTAAGGAATTCATAGAGGGGAAAGAATCACTACAGATAAGTTTCTGCAGAACTTCACCTGCCTTTTGCCCCATCTTTCTGAGGATTTGACCGGGAGCGGACAATTACGACCCGACTGAGTTTAGTCTGCGACAGTATAGTAAAGGAAAAAATAGTTTTGAGAGAAGGGAGTAGATAGGCTAGAGTGATGAAATTTGTAAAAGGAGTATGGGGAAGGAGTAAACAACCACAAATAAAGTAACAAAACAAGATACAAAAGCTAACTTTTATACATCAAAGACAATAAAAAATAAATAACCAAAAGATAATAAGGAGTAAGAAATAGAAAAAAAGTATAAAAATAAAATAAAATAAAAAGAACTAGTGACCATGTGAGACAACAAAGTAAAACAACCAAACAAAAACCCAAATGAAAGAAAAAAAAACAAACAAACAAAGCAAAACAAAACAAGTCTTACTATTTTAGAGATATGGTGCAGGTCTCTATAATATCTGAATATCTGATCACTGTGGTGTCTTCTGGGATATATTCCAATGTATCTTATTTGCTCTGTACCCTATTATCAGCTTCTAAACCCACGCTCTTAGCATTTGGGCCACTCTATTACCTCTGACACCTTTGCATTTACATGGCAATGCTTCGGGAGTCACTGTTAATGAGTTTTGTGCAAGTCCCTTTTTCTGTGTATTTCCAGCCTGTAGTCTGTACCTCTGCCCTCTGTGCTTTTCTACCTGCAGGGGAAGAGGCATACAATGTATTCTTGGATCAACCCCTTGTGGCCCTGTGTAGGTATCGCACATTGAGCACATTTCCTGTGTTTCTGGATGTTCTAACTGGACTAGCCCACCATATCCCATGGTGCACAATGGGGGCACATGGTTACCGCCATATCCAGTGTTACACACTGTGTGCATGCCTGGTCTTGTGACTCATCTGGTTGCACACTGTTACCTGGCTGCCCTGGGTTGGGGCTGTGGAGACCATGCTGAAATGCTGGTTTCCATGGCTTCTCTGGGCACACAGTTATCTGGTACCCTTCCAGGTCTTTAGAGTTCTCACTGTGCTGCTGTGGGTGCCATCTTTGGTGAGCAAATGGTACTGCTTTGGTGCTCGTGTGCAGCTCATGGCTTAAGATGTTGGCAGTCTATGGCTGTTTCCAAACCCTTGGGTTTTTTATTCTGAATTCCTTGGGGCTGCTGCACTGGGACTCATGGTTTGGGCCAGTGGCCCATGAGGGATCCAGTGGCCCACTGTATTTGCCGCAGCTCAGTCATGTGCTCAGGCATTTTTGCAGTGGATTTCACAGTTCAGGGTTACTGGATTCCTTCTGCTCTGGTCCCTGGATCTGTTTTTTGGTCATGAGATATATTTATTTGTATATTAAGATGCTGCCTTCTCAGTAGTTTAACTTTATGTGTTTTAGCTACAGAGATGAGCTGTGTCCTTAAGTCACCATTTTGAATTTCCTGTATGTAATATTAATAGGCTGAGCATGGTGATATATACCCATAATACCAGTATTTGTGAGGCTGATAAAAGGACTGAAGTTTGAAGGACAACCTGAGAAAGTAGTGAAACACTTATCAAACTATCTAGGCCTTATTTAGAAACAAAAAATAAATAAAAATAATTCTGAAGGGTGTATCTCAGAGCTATAATGCCCTGGGATTCAATTTTCATAACAACAAAAATCTTAATAACAAGAAGTATAAGCATTTCATAGAAATTATCCTAGAGTAAGTATAATCATATATGCTTTAATAATATTAACAACATTCAATAATTATCACAACCAGATATTATTCAAATTTACTTGTGAGGAAACTAAGGCAGAAAAAATTTAGTTAATTTAAAAATGCTTATGCAGCAGGGCTTGGTGGTGCAAGTTGTAATCCCAGTGCTTGGGAGGCTGAGACAGGAGGATCAAACAGGTTCCATGCCAGCCTCAGCTACTTAGGTTCTAAGCAACTTAGTGAGATCCTGTTTCCAAATAAAATATAAAAATAGGTCTGGGAGTATAGCCCAATTTAGAAAAGCCCCTGGGTTCCAATTACCAGTACCACCAAAAATTTAAAAAAAATGAAGAAAAAATGCTTACACAGTAACAATAGCAGAGCCAGGATTAAAACCCAAGCAGGCTAACTCTAGAGAACAAATTAGTAATCACTATGTTATATTAAATTACACTACTCCATACTTGAAACAGTTAAAAATGATTTTAAAAGGTAGGCTCTACAATATGAACAAAATACAAAAACTTCTTTAGAATGAATCTATCAAAAGATGACTAAGACTTGTATTAAGAAAACTGTACGATGGAATTAAAATTAAATATATTTAGTAGTGCTAAATAATCAGAGACATACTATTTTCATTCAAAGATAACTCAATATCATAAAGATATTTCCCAAATTATTCTAGAAACTTTATTTAATAAAAAATAAAATTTTAACTCGGTTTTAAAAAATTGAAAACATTATTCTACATTTTTATGGAGAAGCAACGGCAACATTCAAGATTGCATTAAATAATAAAAAATAAGTTATGTAAAATCATTCTACTATTACGCTTCATCTATTAAGACAGTTTCGTATTAACAGAGTAACACTAACCATAGAGCCAAAAAATAAAAGCCCAGAAGGAAACCTACAGATAAATGGTAATTTTATACATATATGCCAGTGTTGGTAATACAGAAAAATGAAAATAGATGGAATATCAACAAATGATAGTAGATCATTTGATATATTTTTTTAAATTAAAACTAAACCTTATATCATTTCACAAAAATAATTCTGAACAGATTACAAACTTCAGTAACAATATTATGAGGAAATTACTAAACAACATAATACAATTTTGAGACACAAAGTGATTATTTATCTTGCCTAAAGCAATGGAGATTTAAGATTTTCTAAACTCTAATCCTGAGTAATCTGTGTCTATAATGTGTGATTTTATCAATGATGCCCTGCAACTTTGCCTTAGCTATTCTTCTCTTCTCATGTATAACCCTGTATCCATAGTTCTTGCTTTTTGCTGAATATATCAGACAAGCTCCTATCTCACTTCAGAACTATCAGCCATGCTTTTTAATTAACCCCAAAGGCTCTATGACATATATTCTCATTTGATTTAGATATTTAGTCATATTTCATTTTATTTTTACATTATTATTATTATTATTATTATTATTATTATTATTAATATTATTATTGTGGTACTGTGGATGGAACCCAGGGGCATTATACCTCCAAGATATAACCCAAGCCCTATTTTTTAGTCTTATCTTATTTTATTTTATGTATCTGGGGATGTAACCCAGAGGCATTCAACCTCCGGGCTACACCTCCTGCACTATTTTTTTTTCCTTTTTCCTTTCTTTCTTACCAGAGAATATTTTTTTTTCTATTTTTAGGTGAAACTATCATATATTTATATATTTATTTTTCAGAAAAAAAATCTATCCTAATATGGAATATGGACTCTAGATACCCAAAACGATCTTGAAAAAGAACAAAGCTGGAAGATATATATTTTCTGATTTCAAACCATATAAAGCTACAATAATTGAAACAGTGTAGTACTATTCTAAAGGCAGATATATAAACCATTGGAGTTAAATAAAAGCCTAGAGCTAAATTCTTCCCTATATTGTCAAGTTATTTTTGATAAGGTTTCCACGAACATTTGGTGGTGGAAATAATAATCTTTTAACTAAATATTGTTGAAAAATAATAATTACATGGAAAAGCATAAAATTGGACCCTTACCTAATCCCATATACAAATATTAACTCAAAATAGATAAAAGACCTAAATATAAATCTTAAGACTATAAACTTTTAGGAGAAAATCTGGGTCATAAAACCTCACAACACTGAAATTGGCAGTGATTTCTTGGATATGATTTCAATGGCACAGGCAACAGAAGAGTATACAAACTCCATAAAAAATTAAAAAAAATTGTATATCCAAAGACAATGTAAACAGAGTTAAAAGTTACTAATAGAATGGGATAAAATATTTCCAAACGCTATATCTGAAGGTATAGTAATATTCCAACTAGAAATCCTAAAAATTAACAACAATAAAGGCAAACAATACCATTTAGAGATAGGTAAAGGACTAACATAAATAATGAATCTCCAGATATAATCAATCTTAGTTGTCTGTTGGATGGAAAATCTTGTTTCTCTGGTTCTGGTGTGTGTTACCTATTTCTTCTTTGTAGTAAATCTCTTTGAGTATTTTCTCTAGTGCTGGTTTTGAAGACATAAATTCCTTCAGTTTCTGTTTGTCATGGAAGCTTCTTATTTCTCCATCTAATTTGATAGAAAGTTTTGCTGGGTAGAAAATTTTTGGCTGGAAGTTGTTTTCTTTCAGAGTTTGGAATATGTTACTCCAAGCCATTCTGGCTCTCATGACTTGGTTTGGGAAGTCTGAAGTAATTCTAATTGGTTTGCCTCTGAATGTCACTTGGCCCTTTGTTTTTGTTGCCTTTAAGATTCTCTCCTTGGCTTCCACATTGGTCATTTTGACAATTATGTGGCATGGGGATCCTCTTCTCCGATCCTGTCTAAAGGGAGTTCTATAAGTTTCCTGGACCTGTGTATCAACCTCTTGCTCTATGTTTGGAAAATTTTCTGCTATTACTTCCTTGAAGAGATTGTTGATCCCTTTGGTTTCACTTTCTTTTCCCTCCTCTATTCCAATTATTCTTAGGTTAGCTCTCTTAAAATGGGCCCATATTTCTTCAATATCAGATTCCTGCTGTTGGGATATTTTTTTCTAGATTAGAAACTATGCATTCATTTTTGGATTGCTCATCTTCTAAGAGCGAGATTCTGTTCTCCATGTGGTCTAATCAGTTGTTCGTGCTTTGAATTGAGGCCTTTACTTCATTAATTGCATCCTTTATCTCTTTTTGGCTCTCTCTGAGTTCTTTTCGAAGCACCTCTATTATTTCTACAGTTATTTTCCTGATTTGATCTTCTAGAAATCTCTAAATTTCTGTTTTATCGGGTTCTGATGTTGTGGGGTTGTGGGCATTCATTGCTCTAGTATTATTCCTCTTTCCCATGATTTTGGAAGTTTGTGCCTTCTCTGGGTTCTTCCTTTGTGTCACTATGACTTCACTTAAGTTGTTCTGGATCTCGAGTCAGTAGTATCTCAGACCCCACTACTCCTTTACTGGGTTGTATCACAGAGTCTCCGACCCAGAGAGTCGATAGAGGCTGCTTTAGACTGTAGGGGGTGCCAGGTTGCATGTTCTCCTATGGTGTGATATCTCTGCCACCGCCACTCCCCCACTGGGTCAAGTCCCAGGGAGTACAGTATTGGGATTTTTCCTCTGTGGCCCGCAGTTTGACTCACTGTTCTTGAGTACGCAGATGTAGTTGTACTGGGCTTGGTGAATTCGCTGCTGCTACAGCGAAATCGCTGCAATATGGCACCGCTGCTATGCCCTCGGCTGTGAGGCTGGCGTATTTCTTCTTGGTTTTGAGTTCCATTCTGAATCCCTGCAGCATGTGCTGAGCTCAGCCACTGGGAGCTTTAGATGCTCCCTGCCCCTAGAAATCCCGCCTGGCTGTTCCGCAGCAGCTCACCTCGGCTTGCTGTAGCTGTCCGGTGAAGTCGCCGCTGCCGCCGGCAGTAAAGCGCTGCTGCTGCGTCCTCGGGCGTGAGGCCAGTGTATCTCCTCTGTGGTTCTGAGCTCTGTTCTCAGTCTGCTTTCTCTCTGGAGCCTGGTGAATTTTTTGTTTCTCTGGTGATGGTGTTTTCTGGCTATGAAAGGCACTGATTTTGTGGTAATGGAGATTGGTTGTTAGCGGGGCTCTTAAGCCCCGCTTTTCTCGGTCGCCATCTTCCTATTTTTTTTTATTCTTTATTTGTTTTTGAAACAGAGTCTCACTAAACTGTGGAGGATCTCACTAAGTAGCTGCAATCCTCTGCGAACCTTCTGGTCTTAGTCTCCTGAATGCTGAGATTACAAGCATGTGCCACCATGCCCTCCTTAGTCTTATTTATTTATTTTTTGAAACAAGGTATCACTAGTTGTGAAGGGCCTTGCTAAGTAGCTGAGGCTATTCACATACCCCGATCCTCAGGTCTCCACCTCCCGAATGCTGGGATTACAACCATGAGCCACCACCCTGACTTACATTTCAATTTCTTAGTAAGACTTTTTCTGAATGCCCTTTTAAAATTTACCTTTCCCATTTACTTTTTCTCCCCCTCATCTGTTTTGTTTTGTCAGTAGCACTTATCTTAATTTGCAACATTATGTATTTCATCAATTTATTTTTTTCAGGCCTTAAAATAATGCTAGCTTTATTTTTGTGATACTGAGAATTGAGCCTAAAAGAATCCTAACTCTTTTTTTTTTGTTGTTGTTAATGGGAATGGAGCCCACGGGCATTCTACCTCTGAGCTACATCTGCAGACCTACTTTTTTAAATTTTATTTATTTTGAAACAGGGTTTTACTGAGTTGTAAAGGGTCTCACTAAGTAGCTGAGGCTGGCTACAAATCTGGATCCTCCTGACTCAGCCTCCCAACTGCTGGAATTACAAGTGTTTGTCACTACACCTGGCAAATTCTAATTCTTAGAAAGACACCCAGATGTATTTTTAAAAGGCTCCCTACATTATAAGGGCATGCCCAATTTTCTGAGAGTTGGCTATGAACCTGTGATCTTCCAATTTCAGTATCAAAAGTACTGGGGTCACAGGCATTTGCCACCATGACCAGTTGAATGTGAGATTATTTTTAGATCAAGGATCTATACAGCTCCTATTTACAGCTGTAATTTAAGTGCCTAGAACAAACGGTGCTTTTCATAGAGCAGAAGACATTCTTATGGTATGGGTGAATTACTGAATTGATTTCCTATATACTCTACAAATTTTCTGGCCTCCTTCAAAAACTCTTAGCCTGCCAATCCTGCTTTCAGATATGATATTAGTATTTTATTGAAGTGACTGTGCCTGTGTAAAATTATTTTATGCTTTACATTGCTAAGTGATTTTAAATTTTCATGATTTTATTAGTGCATTTTAATTTTACATCATAGTGAAAAACAAAGTCATAGATGCAATCACTTGATGTACTATATATGTGCAATCACTTGATGTACTATAGGACTTTTAAAAGCCTGGGGAAGGGGAAGACATATTATCCTTCTATATTCCAAGAAGGCAATCAATTTATCTTGTTTTTTTCCTCCGGGCTACACTCCCAGACCTATTTTTACATTTTTATTTGGAAACAGGGTCTCCTAAGCCAGCACGCGCGGCTGGCTTCGAACCTGCGCGATCCTCCTGTCTCTGCCTCCCAAGCGCGGGGATTACAAGCGTGCGCCACCATGCCCGGCTATCTTGTGTTTTGAGTGTTTCTTTGTTTAAAGAGTTTACAGTCTTGTTCCTGTGTCCACCAGACTCAACATCCAAATTGACAGAATGCCTAGAAGACATCCACACACATAGGCTGCTCCTTTGAAGTTTAGGTTTAATAAGATTCTAGTGTTAGATCTGAGTTGGAGATAGAGGGTAAGATGTTCAGAATGAAGAAAAAGATGAACACATCATGTTTTCAATTTTTGTGTATAGCATATTCCATGGTATAATATACATGATACTAGATGATGTCTAGTCTACACAAAGAAATGAAAAATCAACTCCAGGTAAATTTATTTATTTTTAAAATTTTTAGAATTTGTTTTTATTTGTTTTTAATTTTTTTCCATTTTATTTTATTTTTAATTGATGCATTTTAGTCATATATCAATCACATTGGAGTACAAGACTTGAGAGGATATACAAGCACACATCATCCAATTAGCCCTCATCCAACCCCCATCCCATTCCCTTCCCCTCCCTTGATCCCATGCTTGTTTGGTGATTAACTTTGATATATTTGTTTATGTACCTCCTGTGTTTAAAGATGCTCTATCCTCCCCTAATCCATACCCTCTGATTGGTCACCTTAGTTGCTTCAAAATAGGGCCCTTTCTATAGCTTTTCGGCCTTTCTGGTCCCAGCACCAGTCCAATCCCTCAGCAGGCTTCAATCCCATCCTCGGAGGCCTCAGTAGCTGCTTTGGCTCGCAGCAAGCTCCAATGCCGTTCTCGATGCCCCCAGTACTGGCCTAACCCCTCAGCAGGCTCTGATATAGGCCTCGGATGCCACAGTACCGGCCTTGCCTCATGACAGTCTCCAATGCCAGCCTCGCTGGCCCCAGCACCGGCCTAACCCCTAGGCAGGCTCCAATTCCGGCTTTGGAGGCCCTAGCATGCGCCTTGCCTCACAGCAGTCTCCAATGCCGGCCTCGCTGGTCCCAGCCCCAGTCTAACCCCTCAGCAGGCTCTGATCCGGCCTTGGAGGCCTCAGTAGTGGCATTGCCTCACAGAAGGCTCCGATGCCGGCTGCTGGTCCCGGCAACAGCCTAACACCTCGGTAGGCTCAGATCCTGGCCTCGGAGGCCTCAGCACCAGCCTTGCCTCACGGCAGGCTCCAATGCCAGCCATTGGCCCGGGCACCAGCCTAACCCCTCGGCAGGCTCTTATCTCGGGCTCGGAGGCCCCAGCACTGGCCTTGCCTCACGGCAGGCTCCAATGCTGGCTGCTGACCCAGCATCGGCCTAAAGCCTTGGCAGGCTCAGATCCTGGCCTTGGAGGCCCCAGCATCGGCCTTGCCTCATGGTGAGCTCCGATCCTGGCCTTGCTGGCCCCGGCACCAGCCTTGCCTCACAGCAGGCTCCGATCCCGGCCTCGCTGGCCCCAGTACCGGCCTAACCACTCGCAGGCTCCGATCTAGGCCTCGGAGGCCACAGCACCGGCCTTTCCTCACAGAAGGCTCCAATGCTGGCAATTGGCTCCGACACTGGCCTAACCACTTGGCAGGCTCTGATCCGGCCTCGGAGGCCTCAGTAGCATCATTGACTCACGGAAGTCTCCAATGCTAGCTGCTGGTCCCAGCACCTGCCTAACCCATCAGTAGGCTCCAATCCCGGCCTCGGAAGCCTCAGCACCGGCCTTGCCTCACGGCAGGCTCCAATGCCGGCCATTGGCCCTGGCACCAGCCTAACCTCTTGGCAGGCTCTTATCCCAGCCTCAGAGGCCCCAGCACCGGTCCTGCCTCACGGCGGGCTCCAATGATAGCCTCGCTGGCCCCAGCCCCGATATAACACCTCGGCAGGCTTGGATCCCGGCCTCGGAGGCCTCAGCAGCGGCCTTGCCTCATGGAAAGCTCTGATGCAGGCCATTGGCCCCGGCAATGGCCTAACCTCTCAGCAGGTTCTTATCCAGGCCTCTGAGGCCCCAGCAAGCGTCTTTCCTTACGGCAGGCTTGGATGCTGGCCTCGCTGGCCGCAGCACTGGCCTAAACCCTTGGCAGGCTCTTATCCCAGCCTTGGAGGCCCCCGCATCGGCCTTGCCTCATGGTGGGCTCCGCTGCTGGCCGCTGGCCCCAGCACCAGCCTAACCCCTTGGCAGGCTCCAATCTAGGACTCGGAGTCCCCAGCCCTGGCCTTGCCTCACTGCAGGCTTCGATGACGACCTCGCTGGTCCCAGCCCCAGTCTTACCCCTCGGCAGGCTCTGATTCGGGCTCAGAGGCCTCAGTACTGGCATTTTCTCAAAGAAAGCTCCAATGCCAGCTGCTGGTCTGGGCACCGGTCTAAATCCTCGGTAGGCTCAGATCCCGACCTCGAGGGCCCCAGCACCACCCTTGCCTCACGGCAGGCCCCAATGTCAGCCATTGGCCCCGGCACCAGCCTAAACCCTCACAGCAGGCTCCAGTGCTGGCCGCTGGCCCCAGCATCGGCCTAACCCCTCAGCAAACTCTAATCCTGGCCTCGGAGGCCCCAGCACTGGCCTTGCCTCATGGAGAGCTCCAATCCCGGCCTTGTTGGCCCCAGCACCGGCCTAACCCCTCGGCAGCCTCCAATTCCGGCCTAGGAGGCCTCATTAGAGGCCTTGCCTCACGGAAGGCTCAAATGCTGGCCATTGGCCGCAGCACCAGCCTAACACCTTGGCTGGCTCTTATCCTGACCTCGAGGGCCCCAGCACAGGCCTTGCCTCATGGCAGGCTCCAATGATGGCTTCGCTGGCTCCAGAACCAGCCTAACCCCTCAACAGGCCCTGATCATGGACTTGGAGGCCACAGCCCTGGCCTTGCCTCACGGCAGGCTCCTATTCTTGCCTCGCTGGCTCCAGCACCTGCCTAACCCCTCAGCAGGCCCCGATCACGGACTTGGAGGCCCCAGCCCCGGCCTTGCCTCATGGCAGGCTCCGATGCTGGCCTTGCTGGCCCCAACACCGGCCTAACCCCTTGGCAGCCTCCAATTCTGGCCTCGGAGGCCTCAGTAGTGGCCTTGCCTCACGGAAGGCTCCGATGGTGGCCATTGGCCCTGGCAAAGGCCTAACCCCTCGGCAAGCTCTTATTCCAACATCAGAGGCACCAGCACTGGCCTTGCCTCATGGCAAGATTTTATGCCGGCCTCGCTGCTCCAAACACTGCCCTAATCCCTCGGCAGGCTCCGATCCCGGCCTCAGAGGCCTCAGTAGCGGCCTTGCCTAATGGAAGGCTCCAATGCCAGCTGCTGGAACAGGTACCGCCTAACCCCTCAGCATGATCTTATCCTGGCCTCAGGGGTTCAAGCACCAGCCTTGCCTCACGGCAGGCTCCGATGCTGGCCTCGGTGGCCGCAGCACTGGTATAACCCCTCGGCAGGCTCCGATCATGGCCTCGGAGGCCCAAGCACTGGCCTTGCCTCACTGCAGACACTGATGTCGGCCTCGCTGGCCCCAGCATCGGCCTAACCCCTCGGCAGGCTCTTATCCCAGCCTCGCAGGCCCCAGCACCGGCCTTGCCTCACAGCAGGGTCCGATGCCGGTCTCTTTGGCCCCAGAACTGGCCTAACCCATCGGCATGCTACGATCTTGTCCTCGGAGGCCCCAGCACTGGCCTTGCCTCACATCAGGCCCCGATGCTTGCCTCACTGGCCGCAGCATTGGTCTAACACCTCGACAGGCACCAATCCCACCTCAGAGGCCTCAGTAGTGGCCTTGCCTCATGACAGGCTCCGATTTTGACCATTGTCCGCGGCACCAGCCTAACAACTTGGCAGGCTCTTATCCTGGCCTTGGAGGCCCCAGCACCGGCCTCGCCTCTCAGTCGGCTCCGCTGCTGGCCATTGGCCCCAGCATCGGCCTAACCCCTTGGCAGGCTTCAATCCCTGCTCGGAGGCCCCAGCGGCCTTGCCTCACAGCAGACTCCGATGCCCGCCATTGGCATCGGCACCGGCGTAACCCTTCGGCAGATTCTGATCCCGGCCTCGGAGTCCCCAGCACTGGCCTTGCCTCACAGGAGGCGCTGATGATGTCCTTACTGGCCATAGCCCCAGTCTATCCCCTCGGCAGGCTCCAATCCCAGCCGTGGACGCCTCAGTAGCAGCCTTGCCTCATGGAAAGCTCCGATGCTGGTCATTGGCTCCGGCATCGGCCTAACCTCTCAGCAGGCTCTTATCCAGGCCTCGAAGGCCCCAGCACCAGTCTTGCCTCATGGCGGGCCCCGATGCTGGCCGCTGGGCCCAGCATTGGCCTAACCCCTTGGCAGGCTCCGATCCCAGCCTCGGAGGCCCCAGTAGCGGCCTTGCCTCATGGCAGGTCTCATGCCTCACATTGGCCCCGGCACCGGCCTAACCACTCAGCAGGCTCTTATCCTTGCCTCCGAGGGCCGAGTAGCGGCCTTGCCTTACAGGAGGCTCTGATGCCGGCCTTGCTGGCCCAGCACTGGTCTAACCCCTCAGCAGGCTCCAATCCCAGCCTCTAGGCCTCAGTAGCAGCCTTGCCTCACAGAAAGCTCTGATTCCGGCCATTGGACCCTGCACTGGCCTAAACCCTTGCCAGGCTCTTATCCCGGCTTCAGAGGCCCCAGCACCAGTCTTGCCTCACGCCTGTCTCTGCTGCTGGCCGCTGGGCCCAGCATAAGTCTAACCCCTTGGCAGGCTCCAATCCCAGCCTTGGAGGCCCCAGTAGCGGCCTTGCCTCATGGCAGGTCTCATGCCTCACATTGGCCCCAGCACCGGCCTAACCACTCAGCAGGCTCTTATCCTTGCCTCCGAGGGCCGAGTAGCGGCCTTGCCTTACAGGAGGCTCTGATGCCGGCCTTGCTGGTCCAGAACTGGTCTAATCCCTCGGCAGGCTCCAATCCTGGCTGCGGAGGCCTCAATAGTGGCCTTGCCTCACAGCAAGCTCCAATGCCGGTCTCAATGGCCCCAGCACTGGCCTAACCCCTCAGCAGGCTCCAATTCTAGCCTCGGAGGCCCCAGCACCATCCTTGCCTTACAGCAGGCTCCTATGACGACCTCGCTGGTCCCAGCCCCAGTCTAACCCTTCGGCAGGCTCTGATCCAGTCTCGGAGACCTCAGTAGTGGCATTGCCTCACAGAAGACTCCGATGCCGGCTGCTGGTCCTGGCAACGGCCTAACACCTTGGTAGGTTCTGATTCCGGCCTTGGAGGCTTCAGCACCGGCCTGCCTCATGGCAGGCTCCAATGCCAGCCACTGGCCCTGGCACAAGCCTAACCCCTCGGCAGGCTCTTATCCCAGCCTTGTAGGCCCCAGCACCGGCCTTGACTCACGGCGGGGCCCGCTGTTGGCCGCTGGGCCCAGCATCCTCCTAACCCCTTGGCAGGCTTCGATCCCAGCCTCGGAGGCCCCAGTAGCGGCCTTGCCTCATGGCAGGCTCCTATGCCCGCCATTGGCCCGGAACCAGCATAACCACTCGGCAGGCTCTTATCACGGACTAGAAGTACCCAGCACCGGTCTTGCCTCACGGTGAGCCCCACTGCTGGACACTGGGGCCAGCATCGGCCTAACCCCTTGGCAGACTCCGATCCCAGCCTCGGAGGCCCCAGTAGTGGCCTTGCCTCATGAAAACTCCAATGCCCGCCATTGGCCCCAGCACCAGCGTAATCCCTCGGCAGACTCTGATCCTGGCCTCGGAGTCCCCAGCACTGGCCTTGCCTCATGGCCAGCTCCGATGCCTGGCATTGGCCCGCACCAGCCTAAACCATTGGCAGGCTCTTATCCCGTTCTCAGAGGCCCCAGCACTGGCCTTGCTTCATGGCATGCTGCAATGCTGGCTGCTGGCCCCAGCATCGGCCTAACCACTCGGCAGGCTCAGATCCTGGCCTCAGAGGCCCCAGCACATGCCTTGCCTCATGGTGAGCTCCGATCCCGACCTTGCTGGCCCTGGCACCATCCTAACACCTCGGCAGACTCTGATCCTGGCCTCGGAGGCCTCAGCACAAGCCTTGCCTCACGGCAGGCTCCGATGACAGCCTCGCTGGCCCCAGCCCTGGTCTAACCCCTCAGCAGGCTCCAATTCCAGCCTCGGAGGCCCCAGTACCAGCCTTGCTTCACAGCAGGCTCCCATGCTGGCCTCGCTGTCCCCAGCACCGGTCTAAACCCTCAGCATTCTCCAATCCCGGCCTCGGAAACCCCAACACAGGCTTTGCCTCACGGCAGGCTCTGATGCTGGCCATTGTCCCCGGCACTGGCCTAACCCCTCGGCAGACTCCGATCCCGGTCTCGGAAACCCCAACACAGGCTTTGCCTCACGGCAGGCTCTGATGCCAGCCTGGTTGGCCTCAGTACCATTCTAGGCCCTTCTTGGGCTCCAATTTCAGCCGCGGAGGCCTCAGTAGCGGCCTTGCCTCATGGAAACCTCCAAAGCCGGCCATTGTCCCCGGAACTGGCCTAACCCCTCAGCAGGCTCTTATCCAGGCCTTGAAGGCCCCAGCACCGGTCTTCCCTCATGGCGGGCCCCGCTGCTAGCCGCTGGCTCCAGCATCGGCCTAACTCCTCTACAGGCTCCAATCCCAGCCTCGGAGGCCACAGTAGAGGCCTTGCCTCACGGCAGGCTCCTATGCTGGCCATTGGCCCCGGCACAAGCCCAACCCCTCTGCAGACTCTGATCCCGGCCTCGGAGGCCCCAGAACCAACCTTGACTCATGACAAGCTTTGATGCCAGCCTCGCTGGCCCCAGCACTGGCCTAGCCCCTCAGCAGGCTCTTATCTTGGCCTCTGAGGCCCCAGCAAAGGCCTTGCCTCATGCGGGTTCCAATGCTGCTGGCTGGCCCCGGCATCTGCCTAACCCCTTGGCAGGCTTGGAGGCCCCAGTAGTGGCCTTGCCTCATGCGGGCTTCATTGCTGCTGGCTGGCCCCGGCATCTGCCTAACCCCTTGGCAGGCTCCGATCCCAGCCTCGGAGGCCCCAGTAGTGGCCTTGCCTCACGGCAGGCTCCGATGTCAGCCATTGGCCCCGGCACCAGTCTTAATCCTCGGCTGGCTGTTATCCTGACCTCGGAGGCCTCAGCACTGGGCTTGCCTCACAGCAGGCTTCTATGCCCGCCTCGCTGGCCCCAGCACCAGCCTAACACCTCTACAGGCTCCATTTTTTCGGCCTTGGAGGCTTCAGCACTGACCTTGCCTCTCCGCAGGCTCCAATGATGGCCTCGCTGGCCCCAGCCCTGGCCTAACCCCTTGGCAGGCTCCGATCTCAGCCTCGGAGGCCCCAGTAGCAGCCTTGCCTCACGGCCATCTCCAATGTTGACCATTGGCCCCAGCACCGGCCTAACCCCTCAGGTGGCTCTTATCCTGGCCTCGGAGGCCCCAGTAAAAGCCTTGCCTCACTGCAGGCTCCAAGGCTGTTTTTGCTGACCCCAGCATCGGCCTAACCCCTGGGCAGGCTCAGATCCTGGCCTCGGAGGCCCCAGCACCGGCCTTGCCTCATGGTGAGCTCCAATCCCGGCCTTGCTGGCCCTGGCACCGGCCTAACACCTCGGCAGACTCTGATCCTGGCCTTGGTGGCCTCAGCACAAGCCTTGCCTCACGGCAGGCTCCTATGATGGTCTCGTTGGCCCCAGCCCTGGCCTAACCCCTAGGCAGGCTCTGATCCCAGCCTTGGAGGCTCCAGTAGCAGCCTTGCCTCACGGCTGTCTCCAATGTTGACCATTTGCCCCAGCACTGGCCTAACCCTTCAGCTCTCTCTTATCCTGGCCTTGGAGTCCCCAGCACCAGCGTTGCCACACAGCAGGCTCCAATGCCAGCCTTGCTGGCCGCAACACCAGCCTAACCCCTTGGCAGGCTCTGATCCGGCCTTGGAAACCTCAGTAGTGGCAGTGCCTCATGGAAGGCTCCGACGTTGGCTGCTGGTCCCAGCACCAGCCTAACCCCTAGGTAGGCTCAGATCTCGGTCTCAGAGGCCTCAGCACTGGCCTTGCCTCATGGCAGGCTCCAATGCTGGTCATTGCTCCCGGCACCATCCTAACACCTTGGCAGGCTCTTATCCCAGCTTTGGAGGCCCCAGCACTGGCCTTGCCTCATGGCAGGCTCCAATGCTGGCCGTTCTCCCCATCATTGGCCTAAACCCTCCGCATGCTCCGATCCTAGCCTCAGAGGCCCCAGCACAGGCCTTGCCTCATGGTGAGCTCAGATCCAGGCCTTGCTGGCCCCGGCACGGGCCTAACTACTTGGCAGACTTCGATCCCGGCACAGTGTTTCCAGCACCATCCTGGCATTGCCTCACGGAAAACTCCGATGCCGGCACTTGGCCCTGGCACAGGTTTAACCCCTCTGTACTGGTATTGGGAAGAGAGTTTAAAAAGTATTAATGTGTCAATACTGGGAAAGATGTCCAATCTTGAAATATGTCTTCTTTACTAAGAAAGCCAGGGTTAGCTAACATGTCCTTGCATTCCTAAGAACAATTTAACACATTTTGGGGAGAAGACGAAAGGTAAAAGCCTGTGTCTAGAGACAGAGATGCCTCCCTCTCAGGCCATAAATCTGGGCCTGTGTTTGGAGACAGAGATGTCTCCCCCTTTAGGCCATACATTTGGCTGGAGAGATAACAGAAGCAGAGCCGGGGTTGGAGATAAGGGGTAACATGATCTCCAAAATCAGAGGGACCTGCTGAACTTAGACAGGATAAAAACTCAGTAAACTGGAGTTCGTTGGCATTTTCATTCGAATTGCCCCCCTGTGCCCCGCTCCGGCACAGGGCTGTAACTATCTCTATATTTCTATCTTTTTAATAAACTTCTTTAAATCTTCAACAGCTGTCCAAGTGATGAATACTTATTCTTAGCTTAGGACAAGAATCCACGGTTTTTCTGTTTGTCTGTCTGTGTGTCTGGTGGTGGGGGGGGGATTATTTCACACCACACACCTTTCCCCCCCAACCTATCCCCTGCAACACCCTCAGCATGCTCTTATCCAGGCCTCAAAGGGTCCAGCAAAGGTCTTGCCTCACGGCGGGCTCTGCTTATGGCGGTGGGCCCCAGCATTGGCCTAACCCCTCTATAGGCTCCGATTCCAGCCTAGCAGGCCCTAGTAGCAGCCTTGCCTCACAGCAGGCTCTGATGCTGGCCATTGGACCCGGCACTGGCCCAAACCCTCGGCAGACTCTGATCCCGGCCTCGGAGTCCCCATCACCAGCCTTGCCTCATGGCAAGCTCTGAAGCCATCCTCGCTGGCACCAGCAACAGCCTAATCCCTCGGAAATCTCTTTTCCTGGCCTTGGAGGTCCCAGAACCATCCTTGCCTCATGGCCGGCTCCGCTGCTGGCCACTGGCCCCAGCACCAGCCTAACCCCTCGACAGCCTCCGATCTCGGCCTCAGAGTCCACAACATCGGCCGTGCCTCATGGCAGTCTCCATTGCCAGCCTCGCTGGCCCCAGCGCCTGCCTATCCCCTAGGCAGGCTTCGATTCCGACCTCGGAGGCCCCAGCACTGGCCTTGCCTCACGGCAGGCTCCGATGATGGCCTCGCTGTTCCCAGTCCTGGTCTAACCCCTCTGCAGGCTCCAATCCAAGCCTGGGAGTTCACAGCAATGGCCTTGCCTCATGACATGCTCCGATGATGGCCTTGCAGGCCCCAGCCCAAGTCAAACCCCTCGGCAGTCTCTGATCCCGGCCTCGAGGCACCACCACCGGCCTTGCCTCACAGCAGGCACCCATGCCGGCCTCTCTGGCCCCAGTAATGGTCTAACCCCTCGGCAGGCTCCAATCACGGACTGTGAGGCCCCAGTAGCAGCCTTGCCTCACAGCCGGCTTCGATGCCTGGCAGTGGCCCTGGCACTGGCCTAACTACTTGGCAGGCTCTAATCCTGGCCTCAGAGGCCCCTGCACCGGCCTTGCCTCACAGAAGGCTCCGATGCCAGCCTTGCTGGCCCCAGCACCGGTCTAATCCCTCGGCAGGCATCAATCCTGGCCTCAAAGGCCTCAGTAGTGGCCTTGCCTCACGGAAACCTCCGATGCCAGCCATGGGCCACGGCACCGCCTAACCCCTTAGCAGATTCCGATCCTGGCCTTGGAGGCCTCAGCACTGGCCTTGCCTCATGGCAAGCTCCAATGCCAGCCTCGATGGCCCCAGCACCGGCCTAACCCCTCGGCAGGCTCCGATTCTGGCCTCGGAGGCCCCAGTACCAGCCTTACCTCACTGCAGGCTCCTATGATAACTTCGCTGGTCCCATCCCTGGTCTACCCCTCGGAAGGCTCTGATCCGGCCTCGGAGGCCTCAGTAGCGGCATTGCCTCATGGAAGGCTCTGAGGCTGGCTGCTGGTCCCAGCCTAACACCTCAGTAGGCTCTGATCCCTGCCTCGGAGGCCTCAACACCGGCCTTGCCTCATGGTAGATTACAATGCCGGCCATTGGCCCCGGCACCAGCCTAAGCCCCCAGCAGGCTCTTATCCTGGCCTCAGAGGCCCCAGCACCGGCCTTGCCTCACAGGAGGTGCCAATGCCAGCCTAGCAGGCCCCAGCACCGGTCTAACCCCTCAGCAGGATACAATCCCAGCCTCGGAGGCCTCAGTAGTGGCCATGCATCACGGAAAGCTCCGATGCTGGCCATTGGCCCCGGGAACAGCCTAACCCCTCGGTAGGCTCTTATCCCGGCTTTGGAGACCCCAGCACCAGCCTTGCCTCACAGAAGGCTCCGATGCCTGGCATTGGCTCCGGCACCGGCCTAACCCCACGGCAGGCTCTTATCCTCGCCTCGGAGGCGCCAGTACCAGCCTTGCCTCACAGCAGGCTCCGTTGCTGGGCCCAGCATGTCCTAACCCCTTGACAGGCTCCAATCCCATCCTCGGAGGCCCCAGTAGTGGCCTTGCCTCACGGAAAGCTCCAATGACAGCCATTGGCCCCGGCACAGGCCTAACCCCTCAGCAGACTCCGATCCCGGCCTCGGAGGCTCCAGCACTGGCCTTGCCACATGGCAAGCTTCGATGCCGTCCTCGCTGGCCCCAGCAAAGGCCTAACCCCTCCGCAGGCTCCGATCTAGGCCTCGGAGGCCCCAGCACCGGCCTTGCCTCAAGGCAGGCTCCGATGCCTGGCATTGGCCCCGGCACCGGCCTAACCCCTTGGCAGGCTCTTATCCTGTCCTCGGAGGCCCCAGCACCAGCCTTGCCTCACAGGCTCCAATGCTGGCCTTGATGGCCGCAGCACTGGTCTAATCCCTCAGAAGGCTCCAATCCCGGCCTCGGAGGTCTCAGTAGTGGCCTTGCCTCACGGAAAGCTCCAATGACAGCCATTGGCCCCAGCACCAGCCTAACCCCTCGGCAGACTCTGATCCCGGCCTTGGAGGCTCCAGCACTGGCCTTGCCTCACGGCAAGCTCTTATGCCATCCTCGCTGGCCCCAGCACAGGCCTAACCCCTCCACAGGCTCCAATCTAGGCCTTGGAGGCCCCAGCACCGGCCTTGCCTCACGGCAGGCTTCTATGCCTGTCTCATTGGCTCCAGCACCAGGCCTAACCCCTTGACAGGCTCCAATCTCAGCCTCGGAGGCCCCAGCACTGGCCTTGCCTCATGGCAGGCTTAGATGCCAGCCTCGCTGGCTCCAGCACCGGCCTAACACATATGCAGGCTTCGATTCTGGCCTCGGAGGCCGCAGCACTGGCCTTGCCTAGAGCAGGCTCCGATGCCAGCCTCGCTGGCCTCAGCACCAGTCTAACCCTTCGGCAGGCTCCAATCACATCCTCGGACGCCCCAGTAGCGGCATTGCCTCATGGCTGGCTCCAATGATGGCTTCGCTGGTCCTAGCCCTGGCCTAACCCTCTACAGGCTCAGATCCCAGCCTTGGAGGCCCCAGTAGAAGCCTTGCCTCACGGCTGTCTCCGATGCCGACCATTGCCCTGGCACAGGCCTAACTGCTCCCCAGCTGTCGGGGCCCACTCGGCTGGACCAAGATGGTACCCAGGCTTGTTGCCAGCATGGATTAAAGATGGCTCCTAGGCTTGCAACCAAGTCATGAGACTCACAAGATGGACGTCTCCTTGAGCATGCGCAGTGTGCCATGCTACGTGCCTGCAGAATGATCAGTGACGCAGCACCTCATGCTACCAACAGCCTGCCTATGAGAGAGTCAGAAATGTGCATGCCCTAGCTGTGGAAGCTTGGGGTTGGTAGGGAATAGAGGCAGGGATTATGATGCTGATATATATTGTGCTTGTTGTACGCATTGTCAGATATTAGAAGAGACATATTGTGAGACATATTAGAAGAAGAGACATATTAAGGATCCATTAAAGAAGAATTCATATTTCAGCTGAAGAGGTGTCTGTGTCGTTCTCTAAGCCCCTGCGGGTCGGAGTCTTAGGGGATGATAAGTGGCGCCGAAACCCGGGAAAAACAACGTAGCAAAAAGTTCGCAGGTAAGCGACAAAATATGATAAGGCTCGCGGATAAGCGAGGGACAGCGCTGTAAAGATTCGCAGGAATTTGCGACGATAGGCTCGCAGGAGATTGCAACAATAGGCTCGCAGGAGATTGCGACGATAGGCTCGCAGGAGATTGCAACGATAGGCTCACAGCAGATTGCGACGATAGGTGTGTAGGAGTTTGTGACAAAGTAAAACTTATCATGGGGTCTAAGGTTGCTACCATGAAGGTCAAAGAGGCTCTTTGTAACATTCTGTCTAAGGGAGGAGTGAAAGTGAAAGCAGCCACTTTAGAAAATTTTCTTAGGACAGTTAAAGCGGTAGCTCCATGGTTTTTGGAAGAAGGATATGTTAACACTTCTCAGTGGAAACGTCTTGGTCAGGATCTTCTTAAGGCCGATGCCAAAGGGGCTCTCCCACCTGGGACATTGGCTATCTGGAGTTTAATTAAAGCATGCCTGGCAGATAAAACAGGGAGGTATAGTCAAGTTCTGGCTGAAGGCTCTAATGCTTTAGAGGAAGCAAAAGAAGAGATTTCAGAGCAAGGTCAACAGGCAGATTCTCACAGGGATGAGGAGTCCTCTGAAAGCAAATCCTCCGATTCCTCCGAGGAACAAGAGACATGGCCTGTTCCACCAGAAAGAGATAAGGAGGAAGAAGCCTTGTTAGAATCTTGGCGCAGGTTCCAAATGTCTTATAACAGAAAAAAGAAACATCCTGAACCTTCTTCTCCTCCCCCTCCCTCTCCTAGTCCGCCGCCATATCTTACTGAGAAAGTAAAGTCTGATAGGCGGAAGACATCTGAGGCTAGTCTGTGGGCAGAGATTCTGCCTACACCAGGAGCATTTCCTGTGTTTCTTGACCAGAATCAGCAAAGGTATCATGAGCCATTAGATTGGAAGGTTGTTCAAAGATTAAAAGAAGCTGTGTCCACATATGGAGTGCAGGCTTCATTTACCTTGTCACTGGTAGAATCCTTTGAAAGATACTCCATGACTCCAAGTGATTGGATGAATTTGTGCAGGGCTGTACTGTCTGGTGGAGCCTATCTTAAGATTATCAGAAAAAACTGCTCTTATGTATTCTTACCACAGATCTCACACCCACTGGAGTGTTGTGGCAAGACTGTCCCATAAGGTGGGTACACCTCCCTCATTCTCCCAAAAAAGTGTTGCCATGGTATCCAGCCTGTGTTTCACAAATAATTATTAAGGCATTAAAGGCAACTCTGACTGCATTTGGAATGCAGCCTGATCTTATCATCACTCCATATACTAAAGAACAGCTTGCCACTCTAGCTGCCACCAATTCTGACTGGGCCATTGTTCATGTAATGGCCACAGGACAATTTGATAATCATTATCCACAACATCCATGGCTCAGGTTTGTTTTGGCTCATCCTATTATGTTTCCTAAAATCACTCGATCTGCACCGATTGCTGGAGCGCCAAATATTTTTACAGATGGATCCAAAGGAGGTATGGGCGTGATATTCAAAGAAGGCTCAGATCCACAAACGTTTCTTTTTCCCCATTCATCAGCACAGGCAGTAGAGATTTTGACAGTGATTCAAGTATTTATGCTCTATGATTCCACTCCATTCAATTTAATTTCAGATAGCTTATATGTGGTACAGGCACTTAATAGCCTTGAATGTGTAGGACATATTAAGGGACAATCTACTATTCTTTTAAGTTACAACAATATATTTGGAACCGAAAATGTTCCTTCTATGCAACCCACATACGAGCTCATTCAGGACTTCCTGGACCGCTTGCTGAAGGCAATGCTATTGCAGATTTTCATACTCGAACTGTACTTATTTTTTCAAATGAAGACAAAGTGTTACAGGCTCAAGAATTTCACAATAAATTTCATGTAAATTCCCAAACGCTGAGACTAAAATTTAAAATCACTAAAGAACAAGCTCGACGCATTGTATTGCAATGCAAAAATTGTTTGACATTACTGCCACAGCCTACTACAGGAGTAAATCCTCGAGGTTTGCGACCTCTTCACCTATGGCAAATGGATGTCATGCATGTTCTTGAAT
This sequence comes from Muscardinus avellanarius, assembly GCF_963383645.1. Lineage (NCBI taxonomy): Eukaryota > Metazoa > Chordata > Mammalia > Rodentia > Gliridae > Muscardinus > Muscardinus avellanarius. The sequence continues at coordinate 61,692,272 of NC_137792.1, read as the reverse complement.
TTGGCTCTCTTAAATATGTACATGTTTCCGTGGATACATGTTCTGGAGTTATCTTTGCCTCTGCTCATACTGGAGAAAAGGCCCAACATGTAATTTCCCATTGTCTGCAAGCTTTTGCTGCCTGGGGCATCCCTCACCAAATTAAAACTGATAATGGACCTGCTTATGTTTCTCAAAGATTTTCTCATTTTTGTGCCCAAATGGCTATACAATTAAATCATGGATTACCATATAATCCACAGGGCCAAGGCATAGTAGAACGAGCCCATGCCACTATTAAGTCTATTTTAATAAAACCAAAAGGGGGGATAGGGGCTCAATGGACCACACCAAAAGATAAACTAAAGCAGCGGAAAGACATTACAGGCCTCATGAGCGCTATGCAGGGCAAGCAATTTGAAAGATATTCTTACAGGAGCATGGAATGGTCCGGATCCAGTGCTAACATGGGCTCGAGGGTCAGTGTGTGTTTTCCCACAGGACAAAGACTCGCTGATTTGGGTTCCTGAAAGATTGGTGCGCCATGTACAGGAACCAATGGAAGATGCCAAGCAACAAATGGATATGGCTAACTCTGTTGGTAATGTTCAACATTGGAATGGGTGAAAAAGATCTTTGGGGAATTATTTCTGCTTTCCCTCTTTCTTTACCTGTGTCCACCACTGCTACCATTTTTCCTCGGTTCTTTATGACCATTAGTTCCTTAAATTTGCCCTGGATTCCCTTTGATGAAGAAATTAGGCCTTATGCATTCTTCAATATAACTTTAAGTGGCAGTTTATGTTTTTATGCTAATAAAATTTTGAATGATACTTATGATAGTCCTAATCCATGTGTGCAGTTATATAATCAGACTATGGGAAAATTTCAGCCATTTAATGATTCCAGTCCCATAGGAAATGTTACTGTTTTAGAAGGATATGCTCCTTTAGCATTTTCTAGATATGAACATCCCGAAAATAAGACAGCTCCTTTGCAGCCGCGGTGGGCTCCAAAATGTTATAGCCCACGTAGCTGGCCATTTAAATGGACTTACTGCCAAGACTCCAAGGTAGTCTGGGCCTCTTCAGGCTATGATTTAAGTTTTTCTCCAGGCATATCTACTATGCGCAATCATACTTGGGCAGGATATAATTATTCATATCAAAATCCTATACAGTATAAGCCGCCCAATCCTTTTAATATTTGGCTTCTCTGTGGGATAGCAGGAGGCTGTACTGATATAACAGCTATGTCTATGATTTTAGGGGGAACTGTAAAAAATTGCAGCTATTCTCAGAATTTTTCTGATACTTTTCAGGATAGCGTCAAAGTAAATTGTTCAATGGAACCACAACTCCCGTTTGGACCCACTCCTGTTTGTGTAACTACTCTATTTTTTTGGCTTGTTTCTAATAGTTCCTTGGTTAATGATAGTCTAGGTTGTTTTATTGATACCTGTTTTCTAACTTTCTGCTGGAATGCTTCTATGCACCCTTGGGCAGTAGTAATGCGACTGCCTATAGCAGTTCCTTGGCCAGTAAGAGTGGATATAAATTCCCTTCCAGTTTTGCTGAACCGAGTAAAGAGGGATTTTGGAATTTCTGCTCTTATTGCTGTAATTGTGGCCTCTGTGACCACGGCAGTTACAGCTGCTGCCGCTTTGGCAACATCTATAAATACTGCAGCCACTATGAATGCCCTATCCTCACATGCGGCTACTGCCATGGCTCAGCAAGCTCAAATAAATGGACAACTTAAAGCTGGCATATTAATGGTAAATCAAAGAGTAGACCTGTTACAAGAACAGGTTGACATTTTAGGGCAAATGGCCATGGTACCATGTATTCATAAATTATCTGGATTATGTATAACGTATGTGCAGTATCAGAATTTCTCCCATGCAGGTAATTTGTCTCGACAATTAAGCAAGATGCTTCTAGGGACTTGGAGCCGTGAATTTGAACACACCATGATTGAGCTTCGAGCATCCATCGTTGCAATTAATTCTACCCACGTAGAAGTCGCCACAGTACAACAATGGATGGACTTGATACATGGAACAATGGGTTTCTTAAAAGATTGGGGTGGCATGGCATTCTGGGCATTCTTGCTGGTGGTAGCATGCTGTTTCCTGACTGGATATATCAAGCGAACTCGACAACACACACTGCAACAACAGCGCATATTGGTGCAAGCTATGGCAGCCCTTGAAGCTGGCTCATCTCCCCATGTATGGCTCATGGCTGGATCGGTAGTCAGTGATGGGTAAGATCGTCCCCGGGACCATATCAACCTAAGACAGGGAAACAATCATGCTATTGGTCTCCCAATGACGGATAAGAATGGTCCTTGAGGGTCGACAACCTAAGACAGGCACGATCCCGAGCCTTATTTTAATAAAACAAAAAGGGGGAGATGTTGGGGCCCACTCGGCTGGACCGAGATGGCACCCAGGCTTGTTGCCAGCGTGTATTCAAGATGGCGCCTAGGCTTGCAAGCAAGTCATGAGACTCACAAGATGGACGTCTCCTTGAGCATGCGCAGTGTGCCATGCTACGTGCCTGAAGAATGATCAGTGACGCAGCACCTCGTGCTATGAGAGAGTCAGAAATGTGCATGCCCTAGCTGTGGAAACTTGGGGTTGGTAGGGAATAGAGGGAGGGATTACGATGCTGATATATATTGTGCTTGTTGTACGCATTGTCAGATATTAGAAGAGACATATTGTGAGACATATTAGAAGAAGAGACATATTAAGGATCCATTAAAGAATAATTCATATTTCAGCTGAAGAGGTGTCTGTGTCGTTCTCTAAGCCCCTGCGGGTCGGAGTCTTAGGGGACAATACCCAGCCTCTTTTCTTGGCTTTGGAGGATCCAGCACAGGCAGGCTCCCATGCTTGCCTCACTGGCCCCAGCAATTGCCTAACCCCTCAGCTGGCTCCAATTCTGGCCTCACAAGCCCCGGCACATGCCTTGCCTCATAGAAGGCTACGATGCTGGCCTCACTGGCCGCAGCACAGGTCTAACCCCTTGGCTGGCTCCAATTCTGGCCTCGGAGGCACCAGCACCAGCCATTTCCTCATAGCATGCTCCAATCCCGGCCTCAGAGGCCCCAGTAGCAGCCTTGTCTCACAGGTGGCTCCAATGCTGACCATTGGCTCTGGCACCAGCCTAACCCCTCGGCAGGCTCTTATCCTGGAATCAGAGGCACCAGCACTGGCCTTGCCTCACAGGAGACTCTGATACCAGCCTAGCTGGCCCCAAAACTGGTCTAACCCCTCGGCAGGTTCCAATCCCATCCTCAGAGGCCTCAGTAGCAGCCTTGCCTCAGAGAAAGCTCCAATGCCGGACATTGGCCCCGGCACAGGGGTAACCCCTCGGCAGACTCAGATCCCGACCTTGGAGTCCCCAGCACTGGCCTTGCCTCATGGCAGGCTCCGATGACGGCCTTGCTGGCCCCAGCCCCAGTCTTACCCTCAGCAGGCTCCGATCCCGCTTCGGAGGCCCCAGCACCGGCCTTGCCTCACAGCAGGCTCCCATTCCAGCCTTGCTGGCCCCAATACCGGTTTAACCCCTCGGCAGGCTCCAATCCTGGCCTTGGAGGCCCCAGTAGCGGCCTTGCCTCACAGGTGTCACCGATGCCGGTCATTGGCCCCGGCACCGGCCTAACCCCTTAGCAGGCTCTTATTCTGGCCTCTGAGGCCCCAGCACCAGCCTTGCCTCACAGCAGGCTTCCATGCCAGCCTTGCTGGTCCCAGAACCGGTCTAACCCCTTGGCAGGCTCCAGTCCTGGCCTCGGAGGCCTTAGTAGCAGCCTTGCCTCACAGAAAGCTCCGATGCCGGTCATTAGCCCTGGCACTGGTGTAACCCCTCAGCAAACTCCGATTACGGCCTTGGAGTCCCCAGCACTGGCCTTGCCTCATAGTAGGCTCCGATGCTGACCTTGCTGGCCTCAGCATCTGGAATCCCCTCGGCAGGCTCTGATTCTGGCCTTGGAGGCCCCAGCACTGGCCTTGCCTCACAGCAGGCTACGATGTCGGCCTCGCTGGTCCCAGCACTGGTCAAACCCCTTGGCAGGCTCCAATCCCAGCCTCGGATGTCCCAGCACAAGCCTTGCCTCATGGCAGGCTCAAATGCCGGCCTCGCTGGCCCCACACCTGCCTAACCCCTCGGCAGGCTCCGATTCCGGCCTCGGAAACCCCAGCACCGGCCTTACCTCACAGCAGGCTCCGATGACGGCTTCGCTGGCCTCGGACGCCCTCGCACCGGCCTTGCCTCATGGTGAGCTCCGATCCCAATCTTGGTGGCCCCGGCACTGGCCTAACCCCTTGGCAGACTCTGATCCTGGTCTCGAAGGCCCCAGCACTGGCCTTGCCTCACCGCAGGCTCTGATGACGGCCTCGCTGGCCCCAGCACCAGCCTAACCCCTTGGCAGGCTCCAATCCTGGCCTTGGAGGCGCCAGTAGCGGCCTTGCCTCATGGCAGGCTCCGATGCCGGCCTTGCTGGCCCCAGCACTGGCCTAACCCCTCGGCAGACTCTGATTGGGCCTCGGAAACCTCAGTAGCAGGATTGCCTCATGGAAGTCTTCGATGTTGGCTGCTGGTTCCGGCACCGGCTTAACCCCTCGGTAGGCTCAGACCCCGGCCTCAGAGGCCTCAGCACCGGCCTTGCCTCACGGCAGGCTCCAATGCCGGCCATTGCACCCGGCACCATCCTAACCCCTCGGCAGGCTCTTATCCCGGCTTCGGAGGCCCCAGCATGGCCTTGCCTCACGGCAGGCTCCATTGCTGGCCACTGGCCCCAGCATCTGCCTAACCCCTCTGAATGCTCTGATCCCAGCCTCGGAGGCCCCAGCACAGGCCTTGCCTCATAGTGAGCTCCGATCCAGGTCTTGCTGGCCCTGGCATGGACCTAACCATTTGGCAGACTCTGATCCCGGCCTCGGAGTCTCCTGCACCAGCCTTGCCTCACGGCAGGCTCTGATGACGGCCTCACTGGCCCCAGCCCCGGTCTAACCCCTTGGCAGGCTCTGATCCCAGGCTCGGAGGCCCCAGCACTGGCCTTGCTCACAGCAAGCTCCATGCTGGCTTCGCTGGACCGAGCACCAGTCTAACCCCTCGGCTGGCTCCAAACCCGGACTCTGAGACCCCAGTAGCGGCCTTGACTCACGGTCAGCTCCAATGCCGGCCATTGGCCCTAACACCGGCCTAACCCCTCAGCAGGCTCCTATCCTGTCCTCGGAGGCTCCAGCACCGGTCTTGCCTCCGAGGAGGCTCTGATGCTGGCCTCTCTGGCCCCAGCACCAGTCTAACCCCTCAGCAGTCTCTAATCCTGACCTTGGAGGCCTCAGTCGTGGCCTTGCCTCACGGCCATTGGCCCCGGCACCAGCCTAACCCCTCGGAAGACTCCGATCCTGGCCTCGGAGTCCCCAACACAGGCATTGCCTCATGGCAGGCACTGATGTCAGCCTGGCTGGCCTCAGCATCGGTCTAACCCCTTGGCAGGCTCCAATCCGGGCCGTGGAGGCCTCAGTAGTGGCAATGCCTCACAGAAAGCTCCGATGCCAGCCCCTCGCCCCGGCACCAGCCTAACCCCTTGGCAGGCTCTTATCCAGGCCTCAAAGGCCCCATAACTAGTTGCCTCATGGCGGGCTCCGCTGCTGGCCGCTGGCCCCAGCACCAGCTTAACCCCTCAACAGCCTCCGATCTCGGCCTCGGAGGCCCCAGCACTGGCCTTGCCTCACAGCAGGCTCCATTGCCAGCCTCGCTGGCCCCAGTACCAGCCTATCCCCTAGGCAGGCTCCGATTCCGGCCTCGGAGGCCCCAGCACCAGCCTTGCCTCACAGCAGGCTCCGATGCTGGCCTCGCTGGCCCCAGCACTGGTCTAACCCCTCAGCAGGCTCCAATCCCGGCCTCAGTAGCAGCCTTGCCTCACGGAAGGCTCTGATGCTGGGCGCTGGCCCCGGAACTGGCCTAACCCCTCGTCAGCCTCTTATCCTGGCCTCGGAGGTCCCAGCAAAAGCCTTGCCTCATGGCAGGCTCCGATGCCTGCCTCGCTGGACCCAGCATCAGCCTAAACCCTCGGCAGGTTCTTATCCTGGCCTCGGAGGCCCCAGCACCGGCCTTCCCTCATGGCGGGCTTAGCTGCTGGGCGCTGGCTCCAGCATCGGCCTAATCCCTTGGCAGGCTCTGATCCCAGCCTCTAGGCACCAGCACCAGCGTTGCCTCATGGCAGGCTCCGATGCCGGCCTCGCTGGCCTCAGCACCGGCCTAACCACTCAGCAGGCTCTTATCCCGGCCTCGGAGGCCCCAGCACCGGCCTTGCCTCACAGCAGGCTCCGATGACCGCCTCGCTGTCCCCAGCCCCGGTCTAACCCCTCGGCAGGCTCTGATCCAGGCCTTTGAGTCCCCAGCACCGGCCTTGCCTCACAGCAGGCTCCCATAATGGCCTTGCTGGCCCCAGCACCGGCCTAACCCCTCAGCAGGCTTCAATTCCGGCCTCGGAAGCCCCAGTAATGGCCTTGCCTCATGGCTGTCTCAGATGCCAACCATTGGCCCTGGCACCGGCCTAACCCCTCGGCAGGCTCTTAACCTGGCTTCGGAGGCCCCAGCACTTGCCTTGCCTCACAGGAGGCTCTGATGCTGGCCTAGCTGGCCTCAACACCGGTCTAACCCCCCGGCAGTCTTCAATCCCAGCCTCGGAGGCCTCAGTAGCAGCCTTGCCTCACAGAAAGCTCTAATTCCAGTCATTGGCTCCGGCAAGGCCTAACCCCTCGGCAGGCACTTATCCTGGCCTCGGAGGCCCCAGTAACAATCTTGCCTCACGGCGGGCTCTGCTGCTGGCTGCTGGGCCCAGCATCGGCCTAACCCCTTGGCAGGCTCTGATCCCAGCCTCGAAGGCCCCAGTAGTGGCCTTGCTTCAGGGAAGACTCCGATGCCCACCATTTGCCCCGACACCAGTGTAACCCCTCAGCAGACTCTGATCTCGGCCTCAGAGTCCCCAGTACCGGCCTTGCCTCACAGCAGGCTCCGATGATGGCCTTGCTGGCCTAAGCCCCTGTCTAACCCCTCATCAGCCTCCAATCCCGGACTCTGAGGCCCCAGTAGCGGCCTTGCCTCATGCCCAGCTCCGATGCCTGGCATTGGCCCCAGCACTGGCCTAACCCCTCAGCAGGCTCTTATCCTGGCCTTGGAGTCCCCAGCACCAGCCTTACCTCACAGGAGGCACTGATGCCGGCCTTGCTGGCCCCAGAACCGGTCTAATCTTTGGCAGGCTCCAATAATGGCCTCAGAGGCCTCAGTGGCGGGCTTGTCTCACGGAAAGCTCCGATGCCGGCCATTGGACCCAGCATCGGTGTAACCCCTTGGTAGGCTCTTATCCAGGCCTCGGAGGCCCCAGCACCGGTCTTGCCTCACGGCGGGCCCCGCTGCTGGGCGCTGGCCCCAGGATCGACCTAACCCCTTGGAAGGCTCCAATCCTAGCCACGGAGGCCCCAGTACCGGCCTTGCCTCACTGCAGTCTCTGATGCCAGCCATTGGCCCCGGCACCGGCCTAATCACTCAGCAGACTCTGATCCCAGCCTCGGAGGCACAAACACAGGCCTTGCCTCACGGCAGTGTCCGATGCTGGCCTGGCTGTCTCAGCACCGGCCTAACCCCTCGACAGGCTTTTATCCCGGACTCAGAGGCCCCAGCACTGGCCTTGACTCACGGTGGGCTCTGCTGCTGGCTGCTGGTCCCAACATCGGCCTATCTCCTTGGCCGGTTCCTATCCCAGCCTTGGAGGTTCCAGTAGCAGCCTTGGCTCATGGCTAGCTCCGATTCTGGCCTCAGAATCCCCAGCAAAAGCCTTGCCTCACAGCAGGCTCCGATGCCAACCTTGCTGGCCCCAGCACTGGTCTAACCCCTCATCTGGCACCGATTCTGGCCTCAGAGGCCCCAGCACTGTCCTTGCCTCACAGCAGGCTCCAATACCGGCCTTGGAACCCCCAGTAGTGGCCTTGCCTCACAGGTGGCTCCAATGCCAGCCATTGGCCCCGGCACCGGCCTAACCCCTCGGCAGGCTCTGATCCAGGCCTCGGAGGCCTCAGCACCAGCCTTGCCTCATGGCAGGCTCCTATGCGGGGCTTGCTGGCCCCAGCACTGGCCTAAAACTTCGACAGGCTCAGATCTCTGCCTCGGAGGCCCCAGCACTGGCCTTGCCTCACAGAAGGCCCCAATGCCGGCTTCACTGGCCCCAGCACTGGACTAACTCCTCTGCAGGCTCCATTCCCAGCCTCAGAGGCCCCAGTAGCAGCCTTGCCTCACAGAAGGCTCCAATGCCAGCTGCTGGCCCTGGCACTGGCCTAACCCCTCGGCAGCATCTTATCCTGGCCTCGGAGGTCCCAGCAAAAGCCTTGCCTCGTGACAGGCTATGATGCCGGCCTCACTGGTCCCAGCCCTGGTCTAACCCCTCGGCAGACTCTGATCCGGCCTCGGAAGCCCCAGTAGGGCATTGCCTCACGGAAGGCTCCTATGCCAGCTGCTGGTCCTGGATCAGGCCTAACCCCACAGTAGGCTCAGATCCCGGCCTCAGAGGCCTCAACACTGGCCTTGCCTCATGTATGGCTCCAATGACGGCCTCGCTGGACCCAACACTGGCCTAACCCCTTCGCAGGCTCTTATCCTGGCCTCGGAAGCCACAGCACCGGCCTTGTCTTATGGCAGACTCTGATGCCAACCTCGCTGGCCCCAGCATGGGCCTAACCACTCGGAAGGCTCCAATCCTGGCCTCTGAGGCCTCAGTAATGGCCTTGCCTCACGGAAGGCTCTGATGCCAGCCGCTGGCCCCAGCACCGGCCTAACCCCTTGGCAGACTCCGATCCTGGCCCCAGCACCAGCCTTGCCTTACGGCAGTCTCCGATTCTGGCCTCACTATCCCTAGCACCATCCTAACCCCTTGGCAGGCTCAGATCCTGGCCTCAGAGTCCCCAGCACCGGCCTTGCCTCATGGAAGGCTCCAGTCCCATCTTTGCTGTGTCTGTTGCTGGCCTCACCCCTTGGCAGGCTCCAATCTGAGCAGCCTCTTCGCCCAACCAATTGTTCCATGTTCTCGAGTATGCATGGTGGTAACATTCTGCCTCTGGAGTTATTATATCAAAGGTTCCAGGTGTAATGCATCAGATCTCTGCATCCCCTGAGTACTGGCCACTGCCATTGCCACTGCCTCCAACATTTCAAATCCTTCCCAGCCTCTTTTTCCACTCTGAATGTTGTCCAGTGTTCCAAAGCATGCGTGATGGTTGCATTCGACATTTGGTGTAATTTCTCCAGAAAAAATAAGGTTGGTAGGATCCGATTTCTGCCTCTCCTGAATACAAGTCTCCACCGCCATTGCAGAGACTGCTTTCAACACCGTCTATCTCCTTGGTCTCCACTAAACTCTCTCCTTACAGGTGATGTCCAAGATTCTTAACAATTTAAAGAAACAGCAGTCCTCCTTCACGGGGAATTTTTCCATGAGTTCCAGTGCATTTGGATAAGTTTTGTCTGCATCTCCAGTGTCCAGGCATCTGCCACAGCTTTCTTAACCCCTCTCTGATATTTTTCCTTTTTATTTTTCTTTTCCTATTTTTTTAATAAGACAAGACAGTATATGTGGTTTGAGGAGGTAGTGGGATCAGGCACTCAGTAGCACTGTGACCTGGTCAGTTTCATCATGGGTCCAGCATGCTCTGAACTACTCCGCCTGGGGCCCAGAGTCCTGCAACCCGGGCCCCAGCTGGAGTGCCCCGCACGACCCCCGTCCGGGATCCCCAGTACTGGGCCCGGTTTCCCCAGGGGTCTGGCGTGCTACCCGCAGTCCGGCTGGGGGCCCAGAGTCCTGCAACCCGGGCCCCAGCTGGCGTGCCCTGCACGACCCCTGCCCGGGACCCAGGGTACTGGGCCTGGTTTCTCCAGGGGTCTTTCATCCTAAGCACGGTCTGACATGGGGCCCAGAGTCCTGCGACCCCTAGAATTTGTTTTTAAATAAATTCTGACTGTTGTTGTTCTACAGTTTTCTACAAAACCTATTTTATTATTAAAAAGTGAAAAAATGTGATATTATAGCCATAATAAAAACAAAGGGTAAACAAATCCCCCTCAATTTACCTTGAAACAATAATTTTAATAAAAAAACAAAGAATCTGCCCAAGTTGTAAAAGACCAAAAAACTCTAACACATGAAAAATATTGAATCATTCTTTCCTGAAAAAGGAGCTAATGAGTTTTAAATACAGATTTAATTTGACTTCAGCTGAAACTGCTCACTCTTTCTTACAGTGGATGTTGTGAAAAACATTTACACTTGCTTCACAAATTTAATCTCCTAATTCTGCACAAAACATTCTAATGATGTTCCTGTGCTCACGTAAAGACCATAATTCCTTAGTAAAACCAGCATTTCCCTTTATAATCAGATTCTTGAAAATGATCACCCTTCTCATACTGTTTCTCATCTCAACTAATTTCAGTCTGTTTTGTTTCCCACATTTTCCAAATAAGCTACTTCATTTCTCCTTTGCCCTTGTCATTCAAGTTGCTTGGAATTGACCTCCCACTTTTTTTTTTTACAAGAGAGCTTACTTATCCTTTATATAGCTGTTACAGGGTACCTTTCCTTGCCATTCTCCCTCTTTCAAGGGTCATGCTAACACCATTTCTGAGATCACTACAACCATTTGTTTACAAGCACAACTCTCATCTCCCCTGGGATAATAGATTTTATATCTGCCACTTTCATAAGGCTATGAGTTTCAGAAGGGTAAGTGTTCTCTACCTTACATTTGCATTATATTTTGTATAAAGTAGGTACTTAATAAATGTTTGCTGAACCAGGGTAGTAGTGCTTGGTTATAATCCCAGAATTTGGGAGGCTAAGACAAAAGGATCATGGTAGCCCTTTGCATCTCAGTGAGAACCTGTATTCAAAGTTAAAAATAGAAAAACAGAGGTGGGAGTGTAGCTTGAAGGTAGAATGCCCCTGGGTTTTATTCTCAGTACAAAAAAATAAATAAATAAACAAATAAATAAATAATTAAATACATACATACATACATACATACATACATACATAAAAATAAATAAATACTTTTCTGAATAGATGGATGAAACAGCCACATTTTTTTTTTGGTGGTACTGGGGGTGGAACCCAGGAGCTTTCTACCTCTGTGCGGTATTCCCAGACCTATTTTATACTTTATTTGGAAACAGAGTCTCACTAAGTTGCTGAGAGCCTAAGTAGCTGAGGCTAGCTTTGAGCCTGCGGGATCCTCCTGTCTCAGCCTCCTATGCGCAGGGATTACAAGCGTGCGCCACCACACCCGGTGAAACAGCCACTTTTTATTTTTTGGTGGTACTGGGGTTCCTGAAAACCCTTCTACTTCTGGGCTACACTCCCAGACCTACTTTTTATATTTTTATTTGGAAACAGGGTCTTCTAAGCCAGCGTGGCTGGTTTGAACCTGTGCAACCCTCCTGTCTCCACCTCTCAAGCGCTGGGATTACAAGCATGCACCAAAACGCCTGGCAAACAGCCACTTTTAACAGGGGTATGAAACAATGGAGTGAAATAACCAAGAAGGCAGTAGGCTTGTTCTTCTGTGCAGGTATCCAAGTAGACTGTAACCAATTAGCAGTCTGGGTAACAGTTGTTGAAACATACATTTTAAGAAAGTGTTAAAAATGTGACTTCTGAGGTTCTTTCCAAATTAGATTTGTAGTAAGGTAAATTTCTGCAAGGACAAGAAAAGAGTTATGCCACTTCAATTAATCCATCAGCGTTGAATTCAAAAGTATGTTTAACTGCTATATAATATACTCTAAAATTGTCTAGAAATCTTCATATACATGATTTCATTTTTATCCTCACTATGATGTGAGACAAATGACACAATATCTATCCTACAAATGTAGAAAATAAGCTCATCAAGGTATTAGCCATAAAGCCAAGATTCAGATTTTTATTGATTACAATCATAGTTCAAGGAGTTCTTTATAAAATCCTACTTAAATAATCCCTTATAGAGCCAAGCCTTCACAAATAATTGCATACGCCTATTGCAGAAACAGAAACACTTAGAAGGAAAGGAAGACTAAGGAAAAATTTTCTACCTGTACCTAACTATTGGGTGTTCTTTTTTTATTTTCTGATGACATCTTTATGAAATCTTCAACTAGTTAAACACAAATGAGCTCATTACTATTAATATTAACTTTTGCCAATGTTAAAATAAATCATTAAGCCAGCCTTACAATTAGAGATACTGCTTCAGGAATTGCTAAAAAAAAACATATGGTTTGAATGAAACTCAGTAGACATATTTTATAAATCTGGCCATATTTTTAATTCTCTCCATGGGGTTTTAGGGAGAATTCTTTAGGCAAAAATATATCACAAATTATGCATGCCTTGCTTCAGAAATTAATGACCATAACTTTGAATACTGCAATTTGAGAATTTCAACTCTCCAAGCAATAGTTCATATTTAATGACAAATATATGCAGAAAACAAGTTAATATTAAAGTTTATTTTATCTCAAGATATTAGACCACCACATATTATTATTATTTTTGGAAAAATGAGGGACTTAATTTTCTTTTAACTTTTTCTCCAACATCAGCAATAAAAACAAATTATGAGGGAAATACTCTAGGGCCTTTTATTGATCTTTGTTTTTATTAGTTCACTTTTCTTTTGGTCAAGAGATGAAAGATAAAGTAAAATAATACAGGAAGCATAACAGTCTGTCCATCTATAGAATTTTGATTTTTTAAGGCATTTATCAAAAAAGATAAAGCTGGCCAGGCTTGGTGGTGCAGGCTTATAATTCCAGTACATGGGAGGCTGAGACAAGAGGATTGCAGGTTTTCACCCATCCTCATCTTCATAGTGAGGCCCTCTGTAACTTACTGAAACCCTGTAATATTTTTTTTATTTTTATCCATATTTTTAATTGAAAATAAATGGCATACATTTAAACTGTACTTGGTGCCCTCTCCCCCCTACCCACCAATGAATGTCCAGGTTAACAATGCTATATTCATACTTTTAGACATATTCAGATGTAGACCCTCATTAATCAAGTTCAGTCTTCTTCTCCCATCTTCCCATTCAAAGTTTGCTGAGATTTCCCTTCCATTATCTGGAGTCCCTCTGGTATCCCCTATGCTCTCTAGTTTTGGGCATATTAGAGGAAAGATATGTCCCTTCTCTTTCGGTGCTTGGCTGATCTCACTTAACATAATGCTTTCCAGGACTTTCCATCTTCTTGCAAATGACATGATTTTGTTCTTCTTTATAGCTGAATAAAATTCCATTGTGTGTATTTCCCACAATTTTGCAATCCATTCATCTGTTGATGGGGACCTGGGTTGGTTCCATATTTTGGCTATTACAAATTGTGCTGCTGTGAATATAGGTATACATATGTTGCTGTAATTCTCTAATTTCAACCCCTTTGGAAAAATACCCAGGAGTGGTAGAGCTGGATCATATGGTGGATCTATTCTCAGTTTTCTAAGGAATCTCCACACAGATCTCCATAGTGGCTGAATTAGTTGGCACTCCAACCAACAGTGTAAAAGAGTTCCTCTTTCCCCATATCCTCACGAGCATTTGTTGTTATTTGATTTCTTTATGGTTGCCACGATGACTGGGATTAGGTGGAATATGGAGAAAGAAAAGACCCAGTATAGCCAAAGCAATTTTCAGCAATAAGAACCCAATCAATAAATGGGCAATTAAACTGAATAGATACTTTACAAAAGAAGAGATACAAAGGGCCAATAGATACATGAAAAGATGTTCTACATCATTAGCCATCAGGGAGATGCAAATCAGAACTACACTGATATTCCATCTAACCCCAGTCAGAGTGAAACCCTGTTTTAAAATAAAGAATAAAATATAGAGCTGGGGATATAGCTCAAATGTCAAATGTCCATGGGTTTCGTCCCCAGTGCCCCTCCAAACAAAACTAATGCTCAATGTCCTTCTTGAAACATTTCTCCCAAACTTTAGAGTATAACATTAATTTTATATCACTTAAATATCAAAATAACATGTTTGTTAATTTCCATGCAAAAAATAATATGAAGTCCATCTCACATAAAAATGCATTGAAAAACAAAAATATAACTTTTCTATTAAATCGTTTTTGTTGTTGTTTTTGACATTTGAAAATACTAATTGAATTGGGCTGGACAAAGAGGTATTTCTGTCATTGGTATAAAAGAAAAATTTTAAAACCATTTCTTTATTTGAAATTCAGTACTATATATGACACATTAACATTTTAATTCCAAGGGAGTAGAATGCATACAGAGCAGGATAGACTCTCAGCCCCTTTGGCCAAAGAATTATAAGGAAAATATTAAAGCAGGACAATGAAGAAACTATCTGTAAGAGAGATGTTGAATGAGAAGCTGGTTCTAAAGTTCTGGACAAGCTGAGAAACAATTCCTGAGATATTAGATAATTTGGGGGAAAATATCTTGATCCCTTGTACCCTCAGTAAAATGGGAGTAATAATATTGCTTCTTTTATATGGCAGTTATACAGGTTTAAAAAGGTAACTAACAAATAGCAATCAAAGACATTGAAATAGCAATAAAGTGTCTGTATTCAAAGAAAAGCCCAGGACCAGATGGTTTTCAAAGTGAATTTTTTAAAACCTGTATAGAAGAGCTAAACCCGATACTCTTCAATCTATTTCATGAAGTACAAATAATTGGACTCTCTCAAATACATTCTATGAAGCCAACATCACATTAATACCAAAACCAAATAAACACAGCTCAAGGAAGAAAATTTACAGATGTATATTATTGATGAATTTAGATGCAAAACTGCTAAAGAAAATATTAGCAACATGCATTCAGAACCACATAAAGAAAATCCTACACCATGACCAAGCAAGGCTCATCTCAGGGGTGCAAGGTTGATTCAACATATAAAAATCAATTCATGTAGTTCCGCATATAAACAGAACCAAAGACAAAAGTCACATGATCATTTCAATAGATGCTGAAAAATCATTTGAAGAAATTCAACATCCATTTATGCTAAAATCACTGTAGAATAGAAGGAACACATATCAACATCATAACAGCAATCTACAATATTTCCACAGCCAGCATCATATTAAATGAGTAAAAACTGTGAGAATTTTCTTCTAAAAACATAACCAGGACAAGGATGTCAATTATCACCACTTCTTTTCAATATATTACTTGAGACTTTAGCCAGAGCAATCAGTCAAGAAAAGGAAATCAAAGAGTAAAAATAGGAAAAGAAGAACTCAAATAGTCACTATAAAGTTATCTGCAGATTCAGTTCAATACCCATTAAATTGCCAAGGTAATTCCTCACAGACATAGAAAAATCAGTTCTTGGCCTGGCATGGTGGTACACGCTTGTAATCCCCATGCTTGTGAGGCAGACAGAAGAGACAGGAATATTGCACAGGTTCTCTTAAGGCTCACCAGCTTAAGCAATCCTGTTTCCAAATAAAAATATAAAATGGGTCTGGGAGTGTACCCCAGAGTTAGAAGGTTTTTCAGAAACACCAGTATCACCAAAAAAAAAGAAAGAAAGAAAGAAAAATCAGTTCTTAAATTCATTTGGGACAACAAAAAATTCAGAATTGCCAAAGTAGTTCTTATCAATTTAAAAAAAAAAAACATGTAGGAGGACTCACAGTAACTGACTTAAAGCTATACTACAGGTGGGTGTGGTAATACCCATGCTTGGGAGGTGGAGACAGGAGGATTGTGCAGGCTCAAAGCCAGCCTCAGTGGCTTAAAGGAACCTGTTTACAAATAAAATATAAAATAGGTCTGAAAGTGTAGTCCAGAGGTAGAAGGGTTTCATTACCAGTACCACAAAAAAAGACTATACTACAAAATAATAATAATAATAAAAACAGCATGGTACTGGCACAAAAACAAATACATAGAACAATGGAGCAGAATATAAGACTCAGAAATAAATCTGCACTTACTGCCAATTCATTTTTGACCAAGGGGCCAAAAACGTACACTGGAAAAAATGAAAATAAATCCCACTTTCTCTCTCTGCACAAGCCAATTCAAGATAGATCAAAGACTTGGAAAGTAGACCAGAGACCTTGAGGATCCTTAAAAAGTGAATAGGTCCAACATTGCAAATATAAACCAATCAAAAAATGGGCAAGGAAACTAAATAGATACTTCACAAAAGAAGAAATTCAAATGGCCAACAAATGCATGAAAAATGCTAAACATTACTAGGAATTAGAGAGATGCAAATAAAATATACCTTGGGATTTCATCAAACTCCAGCAAGAATGACAATCATTTAAAACACAAGCAAAAACAAATGCTAGTGAAGATGTGGAGAAGTGGAAACTCTAATACATTGTTGGTAGGATTGCAAGTTAATGTAACTACTTTGGGAAACTGTATGGAAGATCTTCAGAAGCATGGGTAACAAACTTACCATATGATCCAGCAATACCACTTCTGGGTATCTACTAAATAGAATGGAAACCAAGCTACCAAACTAATGCATGCATATCTATGTTTATAGCTGCACAATTCACCATTGCCAAACAATTGAAACAGCAAAGATGTCCATCAACAGATGAATTAATTACAAAACTGTGGGATATGTACACAATGAAATTTTACTCAGCCATAAAGAAAAACACAATTTCATCATTTACAGGGAAATAGATGGAACTGGAGGACATTATGCTTAGTGAGATTAGAAGAAAAAAGTAAAAAAATTGGATGCTGTCTCTAATTTGTGAAAACTAGGGAGAAAATGGGTCATAGGAGGAATACTAGATGAGGAAGGAGACAGTATAGATAATCAAATAAGTTGACCTAACTGAAGGGATGGAAGGGAGAAGAGAAAAATTTTCTCTTTTTGGTTTTGTTTTTGTTTTTTGCAGGTCTGGGGATGGAACCCAGGGACATTCGGCCTCCAAGCTAGAACCCTTGCCCTACTTTTTATTCTTTATTTTGAAACCAGGTCTCACTGAGTTGCAGAGGGCCTCGCTAAGTAGCTGAGGCTGTACTTAAATCAGGATCCTCTGGTCTCAGCCTCCCGAATGCTGAATTTTCCTAATGTTCATGATGTACATTAACAAATATATGAAAGCATTCACTAAGCCAAACATGAAGAGGGATAGGAAAGGAATGGGGCGGGTTTTGGGTAAGGGATAATTGGGTGATATATGCATGTATGTCTCTACAATCTTGAATCCCATTAAGATGTATGACTACAATGCACCAATAAAAAATAAAAATAAAGAAGGCAATAAATAAAAACTGTAAAAATTGTAATGTTATAATGATTTAACGTAGTGCTATAGCTTTTAATAAATAACCAGTAAATGTCAATTGGAAGAATAAATGAATGCACATTTGGGGACTACAAACTATATGGCAGGGTCTTTAAGTATACCTTTGAGGAGTGACAAGCTAGTTTGTGAGAGGACATATGTTTAAAAACAAAGCTATGTTATGAGCCAGGCATGGTGGCACACACTTGTAATCCCCACACTTGGGAGGCGGAGACAGGAGGATCACACAGGTTTGAAGCCAGCCACACTGGCTTAAGAGACCCTGTTTCCAAATTTAAAAAAGCCTAAAATAGGTCTGGGAGTGTAGCCCAGAGGTAGAAGTGCTTCCATGAACCCCAGTACCACCAAAAAACAAAACAAAACAAAACAAAAAAACCCCAGCTATATTATATATTCTTTATTCAGTGCCTAAAAATGTTAAAGGCTACGGAATGATTGACAAACTGAGACAGATGGTAGAATATTATAACCTAGCCAGAAAGTTCATCTTGTATGAAATATGCATACAACCCTATAGACAAATAATAATAATTTTTGATCTAGGGAATTATTGGAACAACTAAGGTTTTCTCATCGTTTTAATGCCCTAAGCACTAATTCTATATATAAATGCATATGATATGAAGCACAGTTTTAGTATCTTGTGCCATCCAAACATTCTAGTGTTGAAATTTATTTTAGAGTTTCAAATCAAGTCTTTAGAGTGATTGTTATTTGTTTAACTTTTCCTTCTGTTTACAGAATTTTAGCCATAATAATAGCTGTTATTTACTGCACACCTGAGCTTTTGCAAATTTTAATGTGCCTTCACTAATTATTTCTATATTTGCAAAGCAGCACCCTAAGGTTAAAATATTTCAAAAATTTTTGATATGCAAGAATTGAGAGCTCAAGAGGGGAAGAGACTTACATATAACTTCAGATGAAGAAAATGGCAGGTTTAGTACTCACCTGGCTGGTCACAAGAATGTTCAAAGAATCTTTACTGTTTTGACCTACAATGCCCCTGATATTCTATAAACTGTTGTGTCTTTCTTATTGCATAAGTAGTTTCTTAAACAGAGAAATATGGCTCATTCATCTATGAATCTGCAGTGAACTTATGTGTGTGGCATATTATGGATATTCAAAAATATTTAATAAACACTATTGTAAATGAATAACAAGTCAAGCAAAGAAACAAGGAACAGAAAAAAAAACAATGTGGGTATCTCAACTTCTTAACAAGATTACATTTTGATAAATAAAATCAAAATATGAACTTTAAAAACTATCTATGCATTTATTTGTGAACCTCTTTCTCTCTCAGCCTCTCTCTCTCTCTCTCTCTCTCTCTCTCTCTCTCTCTCTCTCTCTCTCTCTCTCACACACACACACACACACACACACACACACACACCACTTAATGGACTTAAGAAAAATGAGTACTGTTAATATCCAAATTCCATATGAGAAATTAAAACTTGATTGATACTAAATATAATTTAATAGAAACATTAGCAGGGTGTGGTGGTGCTTTCTGGGAATCCCAGCATTTGGGAGGCTGAGACAGGAGGATAACGGTTTGCAGACTGCCTCAGCTACTTAGTGTGGCCCTTTGCAACTCAGTGTGAACCTGTTTCAAAATAAAAAATAAAAGAATAGGGTTGGTGCCATCACTTAGAATGCCCCAGGGGTTCCATCCCCAGTACCACACACACAAAAAAAGAATCATTAAAATTTAAGAAGAGCAGACTCTACTTCTATCTATGACACAAAAGAGATCAGATTTTATGATAATAATTTGTATTTTCAGAATTGTCTTTTATAGGCAAGGCATTACAATTTGTTTCTTAAAAGTCACCCATAAATCAATCATCTTAATATTTGTATAATAAATTTGTTCCAATTCAGGAGACAAAGAAAGAAAATTGTAGGTATAAGATACAGTTAGCAAAGCATTTCTTCTTCAAGATTTAATTGCATGTTTGTAGGTACTTTGTGTGATGGATAGGCTTTCTGTGCCATAAACAAGAAATGAACCTAATTTTGTGGAAGCCCTAGCAGACCAAAGATTGTTACTAACCAGAGACAGTTTAGAATCATATATATATCCTTTATAATCAAATATAATTACTGTGAAGTATACAAAATTTGAGATTTTTAGGGGTCAGTGTTTATAATTTACAAGTGAATAAGAAAAATTAATGTCAGAAAAATGAAAATAGTATGAAAGAAAAAAGAAACATTTTTTTACTTGTATAAGTCAAAGTAGTATAATGTTCATATTAATGTAGGCATGTGGATTTAGCTTCATAATCTTTTTCTTCCTTTATCCAATAACCTTCAACTTACCTTTCAAAGAAGTTCTTTTTCACATGTTACTTGTAACAAAAGATTCAATATGTGTATACATATATGCACAAATATAATATATATATTCCAGGATGTCAAGATACAAGGGTCTTGTAAAATAAACAAGATTCACTGAAAAGTCCACATTTTTATCCTAGATTTTTAGGCAATTAAATTTTTAAGTGATTAGATTGACTTTAGCCATTTAACAATAGAAATAATCACAAGAAGTGCATTTGTGAATTCTGTTAGTCCTGTTATACATATTTTACATGTTATGCATACTCTTACTTTTTTTTTTGTTGTTTGTTTTGTGGTACTGAGAGTGGAACCCAGGGGATTTCTAACTCCGGGCTATACTCCCAGACCGATTTTTATATTTTTATTTGGAAACAGGATCTCACTAAGTTGTGGAGAGCCTTACTAAGTAGCTAAGGCTGGCTTCGAACCTGTGCTATCCTCCTGTCTCAGCCTCTAAAGAATGGGGATTACAAGCATGCGCCACGACTCCCAGCATACTCTTACTTTTTAAAAATATATTTTTATTGGTGCATTGTAGTCAAACATTACAATGGAATATAAGACTTGTGAAGATATCCAAGCACACATCATCCAATTAGCCTTTATCCAATCCCTGTCCCGCTCCCTTCCCCTCCCTCATTCCCATGGTTGATTTACTGATTAACTTTGATATATTTGTTTACATACATCATGTGTTTTAAAGAGATTCCATATTTCCCCATCCCATCCCCTCTGACTGGTAACCTTAATTGCTCCTCTATAGGCCCTTTTCTTCAACTAGATTCCCTCTTATTACCCATTTCTTCCTAGTTTTTGCATATTAGGGAAAGCATCTGATTTTTTTAATTTCTGTGATATTTTTCTGTGTTTGCTGCATTGGAAGTTCTGATCCCACTCTTGAAGGCCCTTGCACTGGCCTGGCCACACAGCAGATTCTAATCCCAGCCTTGCTGGCTCCAGCACTGGCCTTGCCTCATGGCAGGCTCTGATCCCAGCCTCAGAGGCCCCAGCACCAGCCTTGCCTTAAGGTAAACTCCTATCCCAGCCTTCCTGGCTCCAGCTATGCCCCACCACATGGCAGGCACTGATCCTGGCCTTGCTGACCCCAGCCCTGGCTTTGCCAGATGGTAGGCTCTGATCCCAGCCTCGGAGGCCCCAGAACCTGCCTTGCCTCATGGCAGGTCCTGATCCCATGCTTCATTGGCCCTGGCACTGGCCTCACCCCTCAGCAGGCTCTGTTCCTGGCCCAAGGCCCAAGCATCAGCCTTGCCTCATTGCAGATTCTGATGCAGGCCTTGCTGGCTCCAACACAGGACTCACCCCATGGCAGGCTCCAATCCTAGCCTTGGAGACCCAAGCATCAGCCTTGCCTCAAGGAAGGCTCCGGTCCCAGCCATGCTGGCCCTGACAGCAGCTTCACCCCTCAGCAGGCTCTGATCCCTACCTCTGAGGCCCCAGCACTGGCCTTGCCTTATGGCAGGCTCTGATCCCAGCCTCAATGGCCCTGACACTGGCTTCACCCATTGGCAGGCTCTGATCCAGCCTCGGAGGCCCCAGCACTGGCCTTGCCTCATGGCAGGCTCCTATCCAAGCCTTACTGCTCCCACCACCAACCTAACTGCCCAGAAGGCTCCTATCCTGACCTCAGAGGCTCTGGCACCGGCCTTACTGTGCATTGGGTACTGGTCTCTGTAACTATGAGCAAGTCATCTACAGATGTTCCCTTTTTCTTCTTCTTTTTATTTCTTTTTTTTTGTGTGTGTGTGGTACTGGGCTTCCAAGAAACTGTTCTACTTCTGGGTAACACTCCCAAAGACCTATTATTTTTAATATTTTTATTTGGAAACAGGGTCTGTTAAGCCAGTGAGTCTGGCCTCGAACCTGCATGCTATTCCTGTCTCTGCCTCCCAAGTGCAGGGATTAGAGTGTGTGCCATCATTCCCAGCATTCTTCAATTTTTTTCTTTAATATGAGAGAGCAGTACATGTCTTTTGCAAAAGCTGAGACCCCAAATACCTACTGGTAATGAATTTTTTCTTCCTTCCAAAGGCAGAGGTCCACAGCTTCACTTTGGAGAGCAGGCTCTGCTGCTCCGTGTGCACCCTGTTCTCTTGCTCTGTGCAGAGGAGTACGGTGGCCTGGATGGCTGATGACTCCCAGAACACACAGCATGGTAGCCCATCCAGGATATTCAGGGCTCCCTCTGAAACCCCCCAAACCCTTTTACCACTTAGCATGTTGTCCGTAATTCCCAACCATGTGTGTCAGGAGCAGCCTAATTTGGGGAGATTTCCTCAAAAGTTCAAGGTGGAATGGACTGGATCTGTCTGACCCTCCAAATTCTGGTTACCACCACCACCACTACTGTCACTGCCATCTCTGTTCTCTCCTGAACACCTTTCCCACAGTTTGTTTTCCAGAACTCCCGAGCATGTGCAGCAGTAGCAGTATACCTCTGAGGATATTTCTTTAAAATTATCAGGTGGATTGGATTGAATTTCTGCCTCTACCAAATACTGAACACTGCTGCCACTGCCACAGCCATCTTGGTTCTCTTCCAACCACCTTATTCACACACCATGTTGTCCCAAATTCCCGAGTGTGTGCGGTGGTAGCATTCTACCGTTGGGGCAATGTCTTCAAAAGATCAAGGTGTATTGAATCTGATCTCTGCCTCTCCTGAATACTGGCCACCACCATTGCCACTGCCTGCACCATCTCAATTCTCTCCCAAACACTTTTCTCACACTGTATGTGGTCCAGAATTCCTGAGCATGAGCGGCAGTAACATTCTACCTTTGGGGCAATTTTGTCAGAAGATGAGATCTCTGCCTCTCCCAAATACTAGGTCCCACTGCCACGACTGCTACCACCTTCCTCTTGGTTTTCTGCTGAGCTCCTTCTGTACAAGATATGATGTCCAGAATTCTTAAGCATGTGTGGCAGGAGCAGGCCACCTTCGTGGGGATGTCTTTCCAAAAGTTCCAGGTGAACTGGATAGGATTTCTCTGCATCTCCTGAATCCTGGATGCTGCCGCCACCATCTTGGCCCCTCTCCAATATATATATATATATATATATATATATATATATATATATATATATATATAATTTTTTTTTTTAATAAGAGAAGACAGTATGTGTGTTTTGAAAAGGTTGTGGGATCAAACACTCAGCAGCAATAAATTTTATCTTCTCTCCAAGAACGGAGCCCCACAGCCTCACCATGTACAGCAGGATCCACTATTCCAAGTGCACCATGGAAGCCAGTGCAGCACAGAGGAGCGCAGCATCCAGGCACACTGAGCTTCCTGGGACACGCGGCTCTGCTTCCTGCCAGGCGCTGTTGGGCTCCCTCCATGACATCCAGATCATTTTTCTTACAAGGTATGTTGTTAAGAGTTCCCAAGCATGTGTGGCTGAAGCAATCTTTTTTCTAATCCCTTCTGGAATGTTCTTCCAAAAATCACTTTTCTTGCATGGCGAGCGCCTCCTTGTCATCTTGCTTCTAATTCTGCTGTTATCCACTCTCTTTCTTGTATTCTAGATAGGAAGGCATGGCTGAAAATGTTTACTTAAGGTGTCACAATAAAAAAAAAAGATATTAAACCAAAATCTGATGCCCAGGGCTTTTCCAAGGAATGTCCTTTTCCGCGGCCATAGTCATCACTGTGACCATGGCTACCGCCATCTTGGATCTTCTCCTATACTCTACTTTTAATAAGCATTATGCTAAATATTTTGTGAAGTGCTTGCCTTTTCTCTCTCACATTGGCCTGCTCACCAAGATAATATAAATGTATTTAATATTAGTACCATCCAAAAATACCACGATTAAATAAATTTTTAGTAAATCTTTTCCATGACAACAAAGAAATTAAAACCCAAATCACTGTAAAAAATCTCAAAAATAATTATTTAAGTTAGGATTTCTATATTTGAACTTTTACAAATTCATACAGCTTTTTAAGATATTTTGATTGTGAATTTCAAGTATATTTATTTAGGCAATTACAAAGAAAAGAATAAGAAGTAAAATGAAAGGTCAGCATCTACAGAAAGAAAAACATCTTCCAACATCTCCAATAATCTGTACCACTAATTGATATGTTTAACTCCATTTACTGACTCTCATTTTGGGTCACTCTCCTCCTTCAAAGCAGTGATTTACAGAATATCACTGGCACTGGATTATTTCAGAGTCTGTTTCTATTTACTGAATTACAAACTTACAGCTTTATAATTCTTTGCCAGTCTAGTAATATTTTATTCTAAAATGTACATTCTGAAAAATTTTCAGCTCTAATTTTTATATTAATTTTAACATCTTGGCAGTCAAGTGTTTTCTGATAGGCAGTTATATTACTTAATTTCTTTCAAGCATAATTTTAAACCATTAATATGTGACTAAGACAGTACTACAACTAATACTTACCCAATCTAGATGTCCCTTCTGTGTCCTAAGTGGACAATGAGAATTGATACCAGCTTCTTTAAAATTAATATCCCTAGACATGAGTTCACTTAGGAAGTATCCAGCATTCCTCCTCCCAATCATTCTTTTATGTGCTTTTATGTTTCTGGGGACTGGATCCAGCAGGGTTCTACCTCCAAACTAAATTATCCTTACTTTTTCTCTTAAAGGTTTTACTAGGTTGCTGAAGAATCTTGCTACATTGCTGGGGCTGTCCTCGAACCTGTGATTGCAGTACTTGAAACACTGAAACAGAAGTATCCCAGGTTTAAGCCAGAATATCTCACTCCCTTTTCTTTGTCTGACCTCATGGAATTTAATCATAGATATGCATGGTGCATTATATAGCAATTAACTCCACAGTGATTCTTCAAAGTTTTCTGGGGGTATTTTTTCCCCATATCTTCTTTTTTTCTGCTGTTGTATTCTCCCAAATTTCATCTACTGGATCTGTCGAGTTTCAAACTTTGTCTCCTCAACTCAGTGACATTTTTGTACTATGTCTTGTAGATGCTTCTAGCCATATTGCCATTATATCAAGTGATTTACTTCTTTTGTTTCCATTCTTTCAATGATTAGTCTTGTATATCTTTTTGGTCATTATATAAAAACCTCGCCTCATGTTTTGTCTAGTTTTCTGTCTGTTTACAATAGAATAAGTGTGTTTTCATTTATTGTAACATGAGGAGATCTGGAAGTCCCCTTATGCATTTATACCTAAACTTGTTTTTTAGCAAATGAACACTTAAATAAATTATATCTCATTATTAAAGACAAGCCATGAAAATATCTCCAGCATATAGATTTAGTAAAGACTGAAACTGAGAATACATAGTAGAACATACAACTGAATAATATAAATATGACAAACAACCCAATTAAGAATCAGAAAAATTTGTATACTACACAAAGATATATAATTGGCCAATACAAATAAGAGACAGTACTCAATATCATCAGTCAACAGGAAATGACAATTAAATACATAAAAGACACCACTACATTTGCACCTGAATGACTATGATTAACAAGAATGATGATGGCAAGTATTCATAAGAATTTGCAACAATTTGGCATTCTCATATATTGCTGGTGGAATTGCAAATTAGCATATCCACTTTTGAAAATTTCTTACAGAGTTAAACATTTACTACATAATCCCAATAATGACATTCCTAGACATATACCCAAGAAAAATAAAATTATGAACACCAAAATATAGGTACATGAATTTTCATAGTAACATTTTTAAGAACAGTCAAAATATATAAACATCTAAATGTTCTTAAACTGGTTCATGGATAAACAAAATATTATTCCTCAACACAATGAAAAGCTATTGTTCAGCCATTTGAAGGAAATTAACTATCAATCACATAGCTACAAGTATAAATCTCATTTATTATAACAAATGAAAGAAACACAAATATGCAATACTGCTTGATATTATTTATATAGCATTCGAGAAAAGTTTAGTTTATGTTGACAAAGGCAGGTATGTAGGTATATATATCTTGAATACTGTCAAGCAAAATAAATGACTCCATAGAAACAGCATATTATTAGGAAGAGTAATAGAGTCATGAAAATATTCTTTATTTAGTTGTGATAGCTACATCTCTGTCTGTCATATATATGCATATATATATATATATATATATACACACATTCATCAAACTGTACACTTGAGCTGGGCGTGGTGGCGCACGCTTGTAATCTCCACTTGGGAGGTGGAGACAGGAGGATCTTGCTGGTTTGGAGCCAGCCGCGCTGGTTTAAGAGACCCTGTTTCCAAATAAAAATATAAAAATAGGTCTGGTAGTGCAGCCCGGAGGTAGAAGGGCTTCCAGGAACCCCAGTACCACTAAAAACAAAACAAAACAAAACAAAACAAAACAATAAACTATACACTTGAGTCTAATAAAATGATAATATTATAGTATATATCAATTATACCTCATGAGCTTGATATGAAAATTACATAATAAGATAATATAAATTTTAAAATCAGAAAAAATGCAAGTAAATAGCCATAGTTCTCCTGAGGTATATTCTACCAATGGCAAATTGTGAATCAACTTTATTTTTTGAAAAGAATGAACACATGGACTATGTGATAGGTACTAAATCTATAAGAAAATAGCAGGCAGATTATTGTTTTTAAATTGTCATATCAATTTAAAACTTCAAGTCATGCTTCTATATTTATCCATAAGGAGCCATGTCACATGATAGAAATAAAATACTATGAGTATCCAGAACTTTTTTCCTATTCAAAATCACCATCCTGACCCATAGTATACACTCATTAAAGGTTTATCTCTAAAATTCCTTATTTGGCTGCAACTGACTTAGTCACTGTACATAGAAAAGATGACATTAACATATGCTAGTAATGTGAAAGGCTTGATTACAAAGAAGCAGTGTTCAGAGGTGGGGCTTTCAGGAAGAGGAGTGGATAATAAGGACTTTGACCTCATCAGTGAATTGTTTCACTGATAGATTCATTCATAATTTGATGGCATTTTTGGCAGGTGGTAAAAATTGGAGGGGCTACTTGGAGGAAGTAGGTTACTGGAGTCATGCTCTGGAAGGGCATATTTAATTTCTAGTTGCTTCTCTTGTTTCTCTCATTCATTCTCTCCCATTCATTCTCTCTCTCTCTCTCTCTCTCTCTCTCTCTCTCTCTCTCTCTCTCTCTCTCTCTCTCTCTCTCTCTCTTTCTTTCTCTCTTTCTTTCTCTCTCTCTCTTTCTGGTTTCTATTAAGTGAGCAGCTTTCATCCAGCCTGGAATTAGCCAACTCTGTGAATTGAAACCTCTGAAACTGAGCTCAAAATTTTCTTACTTTAATTAGTTTTTCTCAAGTATTTTGTCACAGCAACTAAAATATAACACACCAGTTCACTCAAAGGAACTTCTGAGGAATCATTAAATGTGCTGTGTTTCTTTTGTCATACAAATAAAAATATGTTAATTAAATAATCAATTTTAGCTCAGTAGAAGTCACAGACATGTGTTAACAACACAATCAGTATATAAAATGAAAAAGCAAAAACACCAAATTGCTTAAATTAATTTAATATTTTTCAACTTTGTTTATTTCTCACTTTAATTAATTGTTGCTTTGACTTTACATGCTGGGTACTTTTGGCATAAAATAAAATCAATAAAAAGAATTTGCTGAACATTTTCACAACCTGCATTTTCTTTTATAGAGAACAAAAATATAAACTAGAGGCTAATTGCTATGCAGTAGGGAAATATTATTTTCATGAAATTACTTAGAGTGGTGGCAAATTTTGACCTTTGCTAGAGTTCAGGGGAGGACTCTAGAACTAAAGAATTTTTTGTTGTTGTTGTTCTAGTCTTCTTAGAGAATAATGGAGGAGGTCAATAGTTGAAAATGTGTCCAGGATATTTTGGGAAAGAAGTTCATACTTACTATCAGAAAGAGCTACCTATGTTTTCCTAACCAGCACTTCTACTCCCACTTGGGGGTTTGGTCCTTCTGTTCAGTAATAGTGAGTTTTTAAGTGACATTCATTCATATCAGACCCCATGCTGCCACCAATGGTTCTTGATCTCTGAAGTGTTAAGGCTTAAAAATCCAGAATTTCATACTTTCTTATCGTGTCCAGTTAATATTTGTTGCTTTCTTTGAGATATTTTAACATCTTATGTATTATAAAGATGACAATGCAGCTGGGTATGGTAGCACACACTTGTAATTCCAGCATTTGGGAGGCTGAGACAGGAGAATCGCAGTTCTCCGACAGCCTCTGCTACTTAGTGAGGATCTTTGCAACTCAGTAAGACCCTGTTTCAAAATAAAGAATAAAGCCGGGTGTGTTGATGCACACTTGTAATACCAGCATTTGGGAGGCTAAGACAGGAGGATCACAGGTTCATAGCCAGCCTCAGCTATTTAGTGAGGCCCTTTGCAACTCAGTGAGACCCTGTTTCAAAAATAAAGAATAAAATCAGGCTAGGGGTGTAGCTAGGAGGTAGAATCCCCTGGGTTCCATCCTCAGTACCTAAAATAAAGAAGAAAGAATAAAAATTAGAACTGGAGGTATAGCTTGGAAGTAGGATCCCCAGCACTGGAAAAAAAAACTGACAATGAAATTGTATAAAGCATATTAGTACAAGGCAGATATTTTAAAATGAGGAAGGAGTCTCTGCTTTAAATTGGTTCATTCATAACTTGCTGTGAAATAGTGTATTTCTTTCAGCATACTTACAAAGTATCATATGAACTTCAAAACCTGTATTTGCCTGAGACTTTAAGGAGCACATTATTTATTACATTAATTAGATTCCTATTGCTGCTGAAACAAATATGAACATACTAGCTTAAGCCACACCAATTGATTACCTCCAAATTTGGGAGGGAAAAGTCTGAAATGGATCTCAACATACTAAAATTGAATTGTCTTTAGTCTAGGTTCCTGACATAGGTTCTGGTGGATAATCCTTTTTTTTCTTTTTTTTTTTTTTTTTTTTTTTTTGCTTTTTAGTTTTTGTTTTGTTTTTTGCCTTCTACAAACTATATTCATTCAGTATCACATGGCCTCTTCTATCTTCTATTCAATTAGCATAGAATCATCAAATCTTTATCTCATGTGTCTTAGGCTTCAACCCTCCAAATTCTATGACTCTCTTGCATTTTAATAAATATCTTGTACATTCATACAACTCAAATAATCCAGGAAATCTTTCCATATCAGTTTCCTTAACTTAATGATCTCTAAGTGCTTTGTGTTAGGTAATGAAAAATATTTACAGTTTTTAAGGCTTGGTGTAATTAAATTTCTGTGGACATTATTCTGTCTACCACACATGATGACATATTTCTCAATTGATTTTTAAAAAGCATGCTAATTAATTAATTCATAATATTTTTTCCCTTGAGCATAGACCTTCACTTCTGGAACAATTCATAATAATTACATATGGGCTAAGTTCAAATAATGCCAATGTTAGTGGATCGAAGGCTGAATACATCAAATTATCTTGAACTAAACTTAAATAAACTGAATCCAATGAGAATTTTGTGACAGAGGCAAAACATATTCTAATTAATAATGTAGATACTTTCTCAAGCTATTGTAAGGTACTTAGATTCCATCTATGTGTTATAGAAAAATAAATAACATGTAGATGATTTCTTTTACATATTTTATTTGTCCAAATAATTTTTCTTATTGAAAGAATGGTGGTGTTATTTATTCTTTAATAGAAAAGAATCTAAACAAATATTTTAGCTATTTGGAGATCACATGGGCTTTTCTTTCATTATAGAGTCATAAACTTACTAACTCATGAAGGATGATTGAGTTTGATACCAAAGATAAAAATACATTAATTACAGCCCATTATGATCATCAGTTTATTAGGGGAAATGTGGACTTATGAAAACTTCAAAATATAATAACAAATAGAAAACTTCCATCACAGTACCAAATAAATAGTTTATTTATAAAATATTTTTATCCACAACCTAACCGCCAATCTGTATTCAATATTTCTCACTAGATTCCACTTCCCCAGAATAAATATAACTTAATTTAATGTATTTCTTCTCACAATATAGATACAAATTTCAATCTGTTTTTATGAGTAACTGTGTAATAGTTATAATTTTTATTTTAGTTACTTGATTATATATTCCACAATATGTATGTAAGATAATATTCTTGATTATATGGACTTTTGATTCCTTCCATGTTTTTACCATTATAAAGTCTAATGCAATAAAAATTCTGAGTCTATAAAAAAGAGAAACACTATTTCCAGTGTAGTGGCACAAATCTGTAAACCCAGCACTTAAGAGGCTGAGAAATGAGGATGGATATTTGTAATCAGCCTTAGCAATATAGCGAGACTCCGATAAAACTGGTAAGATCCTGTTCCAAAGTAAAAAAATAAATTAAAATAGGGCTGAAACTATAGGTAGGAGATAGAACAACCTTGAGTTCAATCCTGGGTAACACACATGCAAATGACCTTTCTTGTTATCTGGGTATGGTACTATGGGCCCATATTTCCAGTCTTAAGAGACTGAGACAAAAGGATTGCAGGTTTATGACCAGTTTCAGAAATTCAGTGATACTCTCTTCAAATAGTGAAATCCTGTTTCAAAATAAAAAATAAGGGATTGGAAGTGCTGCTAGGAGAAAGA
Organism: Muscardinus avellanarius; assembly: GCF_963383645.1. Taxonomy (NCBI): domain Eukaryota; kingdom Metazoa; phylum Chordata; class Mammalia; order Rodentia; family Gliridae; genus Muscardinus; species Muscardinus avellanarius. The sequence goes on along the minus strand of NC_137792.1, from coordinate 61,661,907 downwards.
ATACTCGGTTCAATTCCCAGTATAAAAATGAAATAAAAAGAAAATAGTGTTTTGGGGGATATTTTTGAAAGGGATGTGCAGTCTTATAAAAATTGCAAACAAATAATGGGAGAAAGTCCTTCTAGATAAAAAATTAATATAAAAATGGTAATATTATTTTTATGAGCATTCCTTCCATGCCTGAAATGATTTTTCTAAAGTCAAATATAGGAGTAAAAAATATTGATCCAGGCGTGGTGGTGTACACTTGTAATCCCAGCATTTGGGAGGCTGAGACCAGATCATGGTTCGTAGACAGCCTCAGCTACTTAGTGAAGCTCTCCGCAACTTAGTGAGACCCTGTTCCAAAAATAAATAAATAAATAAATAAATAAATAAATAAAGAATATGTTAAAAAACTACAAAAATTTAACTGTGTACCTATTGTTTACTGTATAATAAACATATACCAAAGATTCAGAGAAGTAACCGGCATTGTGATTTTCAAAGACTACTGTTGTATATGAATTAAATGAATAATGAATTTGTACACAAATACATATATGTATAGTTTATATTAAAATACATGTTAAATAATTAATTACTTAGTTATTTCTCCTCTCATGAGCATTAGTTCATAGAAAACAAGTTCCTGAATTTCTACCTCCATATGTTATATCAACAAACAATATGTAAAAGATAATAGAGCCATGTAAGAATATTTGAAGTACAAATATTAAAGTCAGTAATAGAGTTAAAGGCAAGATGTAGATTTTTTTTATTAAGATGATGGATGAAGGAAATTTGAAGGCATTCATGAAATCACTTGTCATTTTTGTTCTTAATTCAAATATACAGAGAAAGGACATTTTTTAAAACTAGCAATAATATACTTAACAAAAGAAATTAGCCATGTGTTAAAGATTTCAAAAGATGAAAGAAACTACAATAAATTGAGATATATTACTGCTTTAATTTCTTTGCATTATGCAGCTGTTCAGTGTTTTAAAGAACTGGCAATCTTATCTAGTTTGACTTTTAAGTAGGAAATAAGACCAATATGTACCAAGTATTTAAAGGCAAATGTGCCTGCTCAATAATTTGATAGAGGTCAGAATCCACATTAATGAGAAAGGTCATTAGTTATTCTTATATAGAGATAATATCTTTTTGTGGGATAATTTCATGACCACAATGAGTTATCCACCAGAAAATTCCTGATGCAGTAACATTCAATTAAGAGAATACAGATATACTTGAAATTTAAAATCCACTAGCTAAGTATTCCCCTGCATATAGTTGAGAAAAGAGAAAAAATCTGAATGCCTACTAGAAGCTATTTAAAATGGTAATAAGGACCAATTTCTGAAAGAAAACCTTTAGTAAGCTAGGGAGATAAAGTGTCATAGGAGGACCTCTACACAAAGCAGAAACCATAGATGAGCAAATAAGGCAACTTAACTCAGAGGGAGGGGAGAGTAGAATAGGAAAATTTTCTAATGTCCATGACTCACATTCACAAACATATAAAAGTCAATAATTAAGCCAAAAATGAGAAGAAAGGAGGGAGAGGGATTAGGGAAGGGCTAAATGAGTGATGTGTGCATGTATATCTCTACCATCTTATACTCCATTAAGATATATGACTACAATGTGCCAATATATTTTTTAAGAAGTGAGTTACTAATATGTATGAAAAACAGAAGACTTACACCTAGTGGCAAAATTATTCTCTGTGAACAATGATAAATTTTGCTTGAGAAGTTGTATTATTATTGAAACTAATGTTCATTGGTATATTGATTATTTTACTTATATTTTCAAACTTAGAACATTAATTTATTCATTCCATCTGAACATATATTAAGTGGTACATAGTGTGGACATATTGTAAAACAAGACAAATATATAATTTATTGTCTCTGCAGCTTTACTTTAAATAAATATATCTAATCACATATATTTTTAAATTACAAAAATATAAGCAGAAAAAAATAATCAGAAAAATTATATAGAACCATCAAACTCAGAGCTTTATTATTGAATTACAATAAAAAATATAATAGCAATATATTTCAGTGAATATTAGATAGGAAATAATATGCACACATGGAAAAGTGAGTGTTTACACCAAGTTTCTTTTTAAATATTGTTAGAATGTACAGTAGGCAATTCACCTTTCTTTTTTGAGAAGCTGAATCTGAAGCAGCATTTTTTGCATGCCTCTTTTGCATCCAGGTCCTTTTCTATCTGTGATACTTCAAAATGGTGGCACTGGTTCCCACCGAGAGAGAGACAGAGAAAGAAGCAGTAGGCGAGTAATTTTAGCATATTTTACTCACATTCATTTTATTTGCATGTCTCCTAGGCTCACAAGATATTTTTGGCTATGTTGCTCCAAAGAAAGAGTGACAAACAATATACTTATCATACCTTATATCAGGTCTTTTCTGAAGGATAAATATTAGTGGTCTGGGATTTTAGAAATTGACCTCCAATTAACTAGTTAAAGAGTTGACAGCAGCAGTAAAATTACCTTCAGGGATTGAAATCTTTAGCCAACATTTCAGTCCATTTTAGGCTGCTGGAAATGGCTGACTCGCCTTGATAGAGGTGGGTGATCTCAGTGTGAGGGGTTTTAGAAGCAAAAACTATTTTGCCTATAGGCTAAATAGGAAATGAATTAATTTTTATGTATAATAAACACATTTTTCTTATAGCCATGTACTACAAATAGTTTAAATATCCCCTCCTGCCAATGTAGTAGTAAATGAAACACTAGATGTTAATGCACCATTTCTTTCATTTTTTTTTCTTTCTTGCTATGCTGGGGATGAAAGCCAGGGTCGTTCCCGTGCTAGACAAGTGTTCTAACATTAAAAAATATACAGAGACATTCATATATATTAATGGTGCTTTGCATATTCCATCACAATGGAATACACGACTTGTGAGGATATACAAGCACACATCATCCAATTAGCCTTTATCCTATCCCAATCCCATCCCCTTCCCCTCCCTGGATCCCATGCTTGATTTTGTAAATAACTTTGATATATTTATGTATACCATGCATTTTAAAGAGATTCCATCTTCACCCATCCTATCCCCTCTGATTGGTCACCTTAATTGCTCCTTCATAGGTCATTTTCTTCAACTAGATCTCCTTCTATTACCCATTTCTTTCTAGTTTTTGCATATAAGGGAAAGCATATAATATTTTATTTTCTGTGATATTTCTGTTTATGCCACATTGCAAGTTTTGATCCCACTCCTGAAAGCCCTGGCACTGGCCTGGCCACCCGGCAGACTCTGATCTTGGCCTCGCTGTCTCTAGCACCAGCCTTGCTCACAGCATACTCCGATCCCAGCCTCTCTAGCCCCTGCACCAGCCTAACCACTCACCAGGCTCCAATTCTGGCCTAAGAGGCTCCAGATCCGGCTTTGCCTCATGTCAGGCTCTGATGCCAGCCTTGGAGTTACAAGCACCAGCTTTGCTTCACGGCAGTCTCCACTCCAGGCCTCACTGGCTCTGGCATCGGCCTGACCCCAAGGTGGGCTCCGATCCCAGCCTCGGACAAAGGCCGCAGCATTGGCATTGCCTCACACCACGGTCCATTCCCAGCCTCCCTGGCCCCAATACCACCCTAGTCACATGGCAGGCTCCTATCCTAGTCTCAAAGTCCCTGGTACCAGCCTTGCTGTGCATTGGGCTCTGGTTTCTGTCAGTATGAGCAGGTTGTCTATAGACGTTCCCTTTTTTTTCTTTTCTTTTTTTTTTTTTTTGGTACTGGGGTTCCTGGAAATCCCTCTATCTCCAGGCTACACTCCTGGAGACTATATATATATATATATATATATATATATATATATATATATATATATATATATATATATATATTGGAAAGAGTCTCTTAAGCCAGCAAGGCTGGCCTCGAACCAGCACGATCCTCCTCTCTGCACCTCCCAAGCGCAGGGATTATTAGCATGCATCACTATGCCCTGTGTTCTTCCTTTTTTTTTAATATGAGAAAGAAATACATGTCTTTTCCAAAAGCTGGGACCCCAAATACTTAGTGGCAACAAATTTTGTCTTTCCTCCAAAGACAGAGGTCCATAGCTTCTCTTCGGAAAGCAGGCTCTGCTATTCCATGTGCACCTTGGCCTCCCACTCTGCACAGAGGAGCACAGTGGCCATGAGTGCTGATAACTCCCAGAACATGCAACGTGTAGGTCCATCCCGACTATCTGGAGCTCCCTCTGATTACCCCAAACCCTTTTGCCACTTAGCATGTTGTCCAGACTCCTCGAGCATGTGTGGCAGGTGCATTCAGTCTACTTTTGGGAAGATTTCCTCAAAAGCTCAAGGTGGATGGGACTGCATCTGTCTGTCCCTCCAATTTCTACCTTTGGGGCAATTTCTTCAGAAGATCAAGGTAGGTTGAATCAGGTCTCTGCCTCTCCAAAATAATAGCCTCCACCTCTGTTGCTGGCACTAGTACCCGCACCTCTGCACTGCCATGCCTCCACTCCACCAGTGCTTCCCGCCACTCTGCTGGTGCTGACTTTCTCCTGGTTCTCTGATGAGCTCCTTCCTTACATGATATGATCTCCAGAGTTCTTAAGCATGTGCGACAGGGGCAGTACCCTTTGGCGTTTTTTTTTTTTTTCCAAAAGTTTCAAGTGCATTGGATAGAGTTTGTATGCATCTCCTGAGTCCTGGCTGCTGCCTCTGCCATCTTGGACCCTCTCTAGTATTTGTTTAAATAATAAGAGAAGACAGTATGTGTGTTTTGAAGAATATGTGAGATAGAGCACTCAGCAGCAATGAATTTAATTTCCCTTCCAAGAGTGGAGGCCCACAGCCTCACCGCATAGAGCAGGGTCTTCTGTTCTGGGCACACCATAGCCCTCGGCACAGCACAAAGAAGCGAGGCTGACAGGTATGCTGAAGTCCTGAGACACATGGCTCGGCTCCCCTCCCGGCACTGCTTGGCTCCCTCTACCATGCCTGACACATTTTTCTTATAATGTATGTTGTTAATAGTACCCAGAATGCGTGGCTGAAGTGGTCTTTTCTCTAATCCCTTCTGTGGTGTTCTTCCAAAAATCTCTTTTCTTGCATGGCTGGCGCCTCCTTCTCCTCTTGCTTCTAATTCCATCATTATCCACTCTCTCTCTCCTGTATTCTAGATAGGAAGTTGTGGCTGGAAGTGTCTCCTTAAGTTGTCCCAATCTGATATTAAACTAAAATCTGGTGTCCAGGGCTTCTATGAGATATGCTTGTCCCATTCAGCGGCCGCAATCACCACTGCGACTGCGGCCACCTCCATCTTCCTTCCTACTCAGAGACATTCTTTTGAGACCAGGTCTCATTAAGTTCCCAGACTAGCATCAAATTTTCAGCTCTCCTGTTTTACACTTCCAAGTAGCTGGAATTATAGAAATGAATCACCAAAGTCAGATGTTAATGTGTCATTTTTTAAATGTTATAATTATGTTCATACCTGCCTGCATTAGTCAGCTTTGTGCTGCTATGACCAAAATATAGGACAAGGACAATTGAATGAAAGATCAGTTTATTTTTACTCACAGTTTTAGAATATTCAGTTCATAGTCATCCATATCATTGCTCTGGGCCTTTAAGTGAGGCAGGACATCATGGCAGAGGAAAATTGCTCAGTTCAGCTCATAGTAACTAGGAAAGAAAGACAGAGTGATAGAGGATGAGTCTTTTCAGAAGGACTACCTCCAGTGACTCACTTCCTCCAGTCTTGCTTAAACTGCCTACAGATATAACCCAGTAATACATTAAAATAATTGTTAATACATCAAATGGATTAATATACTGACAAGCTTATAGCACCTCTGAACATCGAAGAATTGTCATAATATTAAATTTTGGAGGGCATTTCAGACCTAAAATATGACACCACCAATATACAATTAAATACTAATTCAAAATATTAGTCATTTTTGTCAAAACACAACTGCCAAACAAGACGTGATACAAAGTTTCCAGGCAGGAGCATGACAACCTTTATAGGAGATTTTTCAGTATCACCTTGGGTATATCCCATGTATGAAAAAAACCAATCCATAGCGCTGATCAATAGCCCTGTTAAATTTAATTTGCCTTTGACTGTTTAAAGTTGAAATTTGTCCTTGACATAGTCCTTTCTATTCCTATATATGTATCCACAGAAAAGATTATTAATTTGCAAAATCTCTATTGTTATTAAGATTTGTTTTTTTATTTATTAATTTTATGCTTATGTGGAATATATTAAAACGGCATATATTTAGATTGTTCTTGGTGCCCTCTCCCTCCTCCCATTCCCTTTCGCCCCCTCTCCCAACAATGAGTGTCCAGGTTAACCATGCTATGTTCATACTTATACACATATTCGGATGTAGCTCCTCCATTAATCAACCTCAGCCTTCTTCCTCTCCTATCCTTCCATTCTAGCTTTGTTGAGATTTCCCCTCCATTATCTGGGGTCTCTCTGGTATCCTGAATACACCCTAGTTTGGGCATATTAGAGAAAACATATGACCCTTCTCTTTCTGTGCTTGGCTGATCTCATTTAACATAATGTTCTCCAGATTTTTGCATCTTCTTGAGAATGACATGATTTTGTTCTTCTTTAAAGCTGAATAGAATTCCATTGTTTTATTTCCCATAATTTTGCAATCCACTCATCTGTTGATAAAGACCTAAATTGGTTTCAAATTTTGGCTATTACAAATTGTGCTGCTATGAACATGGATATGCATATGTTACTGTAGTTCTCTGATTTCAACCCCTTTGGACAAATACCATTTATGGTGGATCTGTTTCCAGTTTTCTAAGAAATCTCCACACTGATCTCCATAGTGGCTGATCTAGTTTGCACTCTCACCAATAGTGTAAAAGAATTATTTTCCCACATCCTCTCCAACATCTATTGTTATTTGATTTCTTTATGGTTGCCACTCTGAAAGGGGTTAGATGGAGTATCAGCATAGTTTTGATTTGCATTTCCCTAATGGATAATGGTGTTGAACAGCTTTTCATGTATCTATTAGCCATTTATATCTCTTCTTTTGTGAAGCAACTATTCAGTTCAGTTGCGCATTTTTTCATTGGGTTGTTTTGCTACTGTAGAGTCTTTTGAGCTCTTTGTATATCCTGGATATTAGCCCTCTATCAGAGTGGTGACGGTAAAGATTTTATCACATTCAGTAGCCTTTCTCTTTAGGTTTTTGGTGGTTTCCTTTAATAAGAAGAAATTGTTTAGTTTGATGCCATCCCACTTGTTAATTCATGCTTTAAATTTCTGGGCTTTGGAAATCTTGTTAAGAAAGTCACCGCCTGTTTCTGTATATTGGAGTGTTGAGTCTATGCCCTCCTCTAATAACTTCACAGTCTCTGGTCTAATTTTTAAGTCTTTGATCCATTTTGAGTTGATTCCTGTGCATGGTGAGAGGTATGGATTTAGTTTCATCTTCCTACAAATGGATAGCCAGTTCTCCCAGGACAATTTGTTGAAAAGGCTTTCTATTCTCCAGCATATGATTTTGGCCCCTTTGTCAAAGATCAATTGACTATAGGTGTGTGGGTTTGTTTCTGTATTTTCTATTCTGTTCCACTGGTAAGTATGCCTGTTGTTGTGCCAATCCAATGCTGTTTTTACTACTATTGCTCTATAGCATAATTTGAAGTCCAGGATTTTTTTGCCTCCTATATGCTTCATATTGCTGAGATTTGATTTGGCTATTCTGGGTCCTTATTTCTCCATATAAAATTCATGACTGATTTTTCTAGGTCTATGAAGAATGTCATTGGTATTTTAATGAGAATTGCATTGAATCTGTAGATCACTTTTGGAAGAATGGCCATTTGGATGATATTTATTTTACCTATCCATGAGCAAGGGAGATCTATCCATCTTCTAAAGATTTTTAAATATTTAATATTTTTTTTAGTTTTTTATTGGTCTTTTACATATTTGGTTACATTTATTCCTAGGGATTTTTTTGGTTTTGAGGTTTTAGTGAATGGTATTGTTTTCTTTATTTCTTTCATTGTGGATTCTTTGTTGATATAAAGAAAAGCAACTGATTTGTTTATGTTGATTTTGTAGCATGCAACTTTGTTGAATTGGTTATTCATCTCCAGTAGTATTTTGGTAGAGTTTGATCCCCTAAACTGATAAGTAATTTTTGTTTGTTTGTAAAAAATAAATGTAAATTATAAATTATATTTATTTGGCTAGAAAAGTGAAACTCATTATTCTTGGCCTAAATATGCAATACAGGCTTCTGTAGGAACCTTTTATAGGTCTGTATTCATTAAAAATGGCTAATTGATTGACTATTATATTAGTATATCAAGTACTTTAAAAGATATGTGGTCCATATTAAACTTATTAGTTCTTGGAGACTTAAACTCAATTGCTACATAGCGTTCTTTCAGATATGTTAATTACCTAATATCTCAGATTTCCTAAAATACTTAAGAATTTTGATTTTGTATATCTTATAAAATGTGACAAATAAATACTTTGGTTTACATACTCTATGTTACTTAGAACAGTACATGTTTGCTTCCTTTGATAAAATGTCTAGATTTATTCATTCCAGTAAACCAGAGTTGGGCATCTTTTTCCTTCAACAAAATTCCATACCATGTAGTAAACAATGTGAGCTTCTTATAAGTCAATTAACTTCGGTTTCTTCATTTTCATTATTACATATTTTTTCCAAGTGTGTTCTTGTTCATGAAAATTCTGAAACTTTGCAAGGTCTTTGTGCAGTGCATGTTTTTATTTGACCAACCATTAGGGAAGTGTCTTTACTACCTTCTTCATGAAATGGAAATCTTTGTAATGCCAGTCCAAATGCCTCCTCCAAAAACATTGTGATACTTTTTTTATTTTGATTTTCCATGTATGTATGATACTTGGGATTGAACACAGGAACATTCTACTGAGCTGTATCCTCAGCTCTTTTTATTTTTTTATTTTTTAAAATTAATGAATTTATTTTTATATTGGTGCATTGTAATCATATATCACATTGGAATACAAGACTTGAGAGGATATATAAGCACACATCATCCAATTAGTCCTCATCCAGCCCCCATCCCATTCCCTCCCCCTCCATCAATCCCATGCTTGTTTGGTGATTAACGTTGACACATTTGTTTATGTACCTCCTGCGTTTTAAAGAGGCTCCATCCTCCCCTATTCCATATTCTCTGATTGATCACCTTAGTTGCTTCACTATAGGGCCCATTTTATAGCTCGACCTCTTCCTGATGCCCCTTTCCTCCTAGTTTTTGCTGATTAAGGGAAGCATCTGATTCTTATTTTCTGTGATATTTCTCTGTGCATGCCGTGTTGCAAGTACCAATCCCACTCTTGATGACCCCAGTAGTGGCCTGGCTACCCTGTGAATTGATCCAGACCTGGCTGGCTCAAGCAGCGGCCTTGCCTCATGCGGAGACACTGATTCTGGTCTCGCTGGCCCCAACAACAGCCTAACCACTCAGCTGGCTCTGATCCTGGCTTCGGAGGCCCCAGTAGTGGCCTTGCCTCAAGGCAAGCTCCGATACCAGCCATTGGCCCGGGCACCAGCCTAACCCATCAGCAGGCTCCAATCCTGGCCTCAGAGGCCCCAACACTGGCCTAACATCATGGTAGGCTCCGATCCCAGCCTCGGTTGCCCCAGCACTGGCCTAACCCCTCGGCAGGCTCTGATCTAGCCTCGGAGTCCTCAGTATCAGCCTTGCCTCATGGAAGGCTCTGATGCCGACCATTGGCCCCAGCAACAGCCTAACCCCTCGGCAGGCTCCGATCCCAGCTTCAGAGGCCCCAACACCAGCCTAGCCTCATGGCAGGCTCCGATCCCAGCCTTGCTGGCCCCAGAACCGGCCTTGATTTACGGCAAGCTCCAATGATGGCCTTGCTGATCTTGGAACTGCCTAACCCCTCAGCCAGCTCTGATCTTGGCCTCAGAGGCTCCAGCACTGGCCTTGCCTCAAGGCAGGCTGCAATCCCAGCTTTGCTCTGTCTGTTGCCGGCCTCACCCCTCTGCAGGCTCTAATCCGAGCACCCTCTTCACCCAACCAATTGTCCCACATTCTCAAGGGTGTGTGGTGGTAACACTCTGCCTTTGGGGTTATTATTTCAAAGGTTCCAGGTGTTCCATCAGTTATCCGCCTCCCCTGAGTACTGGCCACTGCCATTGCCACTGCCTCCAACATTTCAAATCTTTCCCAAGCTCTTTTTCCAATCTCAATGTTGTCCAGTGTTCCTAAGCATGTGTGACAGTAACATTTGACATTTGGTGTAATTTCTCCAAAAAAATAAGGTTGGTAGGATCTGATTTCTGCTTCTCCTGAATACAAGTCTCCACCGCCATCGTGGAAACCGCTTTCAACACCACCTTTCTCCTTGGTCTCCACTAAACTCTCTCCTTACAGGTGATATCCAAGATTCTTAACAATATAGAGAAACAGCAGTCCTCCTTCAAGGGGAATTTTTCTGTAAGTTCCAGTGCATTGGGATAAGTTTTGTCTGCATCTCCAGTATCCTGGCATCCACCACAGCCTTCTTAACCCCTCTCCAATATTTTTTCTTTTTCCTTTTTCTTTTCCTTTTTTTTTTCAATAAGAGAAGACAGTATGTGTGGTTTGAGGAGGTAGTGGGATCAGGCACTCAGTAGCACTGTGACCCGGCCTGGTTTCCCCATGGGTCCAGCGTGCTCCGCATTACTCCACCCGGGGCCCAGAGTCCTGCAATCCAGGCCCTGAATGGTGTGCCCCTTGGGACCCCTGCCCAGGACCCAGGGTCTTACTGGGCCTGGTTTCTTCAGGGCTCTGGCATTCTACGCCCGGTCCAGTCCGGGGCCCAGAGTCCCGCGACCCAGGCCCTGGCTGTTCCAGGGTTCTGGTGTGCCCCATGTGACCCCTACCTGGGACCCAGGGTCTTACTGAGCCTGGTTTCTCCAGGGGTCTTGCGTGCTATGAGTGGTCTGGCCCGGGGCCCAGAGTCCCACGACCCGGGCCCTGGCTGTTCCAGGGTTCTGGTGTGCCCCACGTGACCCCTGCCCGGGACCCAGGGTCTTACTGCGCCCAGTTTCTCCAGGGGTCTCAGCTCTTTTTATTTTGAAACAAGTCATGCTAAATTTAGAGGCTAGTCTTAACCCTACTACAATCATTTTGTCTCAACCTCTCAAGTACTGAGTTTACAGGCATGTGTCACAAAGACCTTGGTATTTTAATAAAATATAAACACTGAAATTTCAATACAGAACTTAAGATGGAATTAAGAAAAATATGCACTTTTTTACTGCTATAAATAACAATACAACTTAAAAGGAAATATATAAAGACCATTTAGAATTTATTAACAATAACTTATTTTTTACACAATCCAGTGAAGAAAATAAAATTTAGATGTTTGTCTTTATTATTAGAACCTTGGGCTAAGGACTTGTTTTGTTAGTTTTACTCAGTTTTGCCAATTGCTCAAAGGGGATTTTTATATAAATATATCCCTTCTCAATCCACAAATAAGTGTGTCCAAATTTTTACTTTTCATTTTTCCAGGAAATCAATTTTCCTTTACCACTTTTTCCATGTAAGTTAGTGACATCTTCATTCTTTCATTAGTTTCAGCAGTAAACTTTAGAGCCCTTCCTAAATCCTTTTTTATCTTCATATTCTGTATCCTTCTGGTCCCTTGGCAATCTTTCTAACATGTTTAAATTATATTTGTCCACTGCTAACACCCTGGTCTCAATACTTATCACCCCACACTTAGACAATTAATAGTAGATGCTTCCTGGCTTTAGAAATTTTAATTTCCATTTGTTCTAATTAATCTTAGCCTTTGCTGCCAGAACAAATTTTCTAAAACATAAATCTCACTAAAATATCTTTCCTTTAAAATATCCAGGGGTTTTTCTCTGACCTATTTGATATAGCACAAAGTCTATGACATTTGGAATTCTTTCAACATTCTTATGTTTTTGCTCTAACCTTGCTTAAATACTCTCCTTCCCCGATACTACTCTATGGAAGAAACCCAGTTTTTCCAGTTAGCCACTTGTGTGTGTGTGTGTGTGTGTGTGTGTGTGTGTGTGTGTGTTAGAGAGAGAGAGAGAGAGAGAGAGAGAGAGAGAGAGAGAGAGAAGAGAAGAGAGAAAGAGAGAGAATGGGAACATAGTGGGGAGTAAAGAATTAAGTCCAATTTTACCTCTGAGCTATAACCCCAGCACTAATTTATGGATTATTTTGCAAGAGGGTCTTATGCAATAGTTGAGAATCTTTCTAAATTGCTAAAGCTGGCCTCAAATTTGTGATCCTCCTATTTCAGCCTTAGTACTGGGATGATGATCATGCACCACCATACATGACCCAGTTAGCTACTTCTTCATTTTTACTGAATATCATAAGCATCCTTAGCTTCAAGTTTCTCTTCTATTATCTGGATGTTTCTTCTACAAGACAGTTTTCCTTAAAGTAGCATTGAAACATCACCTGTATCAGAATTACCTGAGATGCTTGTAAAACATTAAGATTTATATCCAGGCATGGTGGTGCATGCCTGAAATCCTAGTACTTGAAAGGTTGAGAGAGAAGGATTGAAGGTTCAAGGCCAGCCTCCTCAGTAATTGAGAATTGAGAGAGGCCCTCAGCAACTTAATGAGACCTAATTTCCAAGCTAAAAACAAAAATAGAACCGGAGGTATAGTTCAGAGGTAGAATGCCCCTGGGTTAAATTCCTAGTAGCACATACACACACACACACACACACACACACACACACACACACACACTGCAAATTTCTGAGACCACAACAAAGACCTACAGAAGGTGATTTTAGTGTAGGCAAAATTTTGAACTCCCTAATGCCAGGGACATATTGAATTATTTTAATCTCCCCCATCTCTCTGTGGCATAGTGCCTGAAATGCATTATATATTTATATATATTATTAATATAATTATATATATTATATATATATTAATAAAATTTATTTCGGTCATGAATATCTTACACAAAGGAATATCTTCAAATTCCAGATTTCTGGTCGATAGTGAATGGTTCAGTGGTCGATCACATGTTTAAGATACACAAAGTTCTGTGTTTATTCTTACCACTGTGGAAACAAGCAAATGAAAAACAAAAAAGCCTAAATTACAGATGTCAGCATAAAAATGAAAATGAAATTGCTTCTCTTTCTTTAGTACTCAGTGGTGTCTTAGAGTTTGGGTAAGATTTTATATATACATTCTTTTTATCTCATTTCTATCTTTTTAACTAACAAATTTTATAGCAGACAACAGATTGACTCAGATATAGGTAGAGTAACTAACTGTTCAGTAGGCATGAAGGACATAGCTCCTGTTCCAAGCATTCTAATATTGTTTCTGATAAAGAAGAAGAAATAGAAGGTTGATAGAAGGGTCAGAATTAAGTAAATATGTTTGGATTGACAACAAAATGAAGCACAGGAAGTTGGAAAATTCACAGCCAGAGATAATGGAAAATTTGATAGGTTGGTGAAGCAGTTTGGCATATAATGTCTCTGTTCCAAAATGATAAACAACCATCACTGAACAAAACTGTCTTACTCTGACAATTGCTCACTCCACAGTGGAAATACTCTGGTTAAATTCAAAACCAGGAGGAAGCACCAGAGTAGTTGAAAATAAAAAAAGAAGTATATATCCTAGTTGAGAAGTATATATCCTAGTGGAGATTTCCTTGAGTGAAAACAATGATGTCTCAGATCCTTTCTGAAAAAGGTTTTCTTTTAAAAGGAATATATGCACATGATAATAGTCAAACCATATACATAAGGTTATGGGATTAAAATAATTTTCTAGCACAAGATCATTTCCATTTGTACATAGTTTCAGATTCTCAAATATTTTTTTTCTCATTTTAGGAAATATAAGAAGTTTATTTAGGGAAGTGGTGGTACAATTTAAATGAAGGCCAATATGAGGGGTACATTTCAGAGAAAAGCTCTGAAGAAGTCTGTTTCCAGAAGTGGGTCACAGCCAAATAATTGATCCTTATAACTGGTTGCAATATTTTTGGCCCTTTACTACTATCAATAATGTATAACATCTATTGAGATTCTACCATGTACCAAATAAAACATTAAACTTAGTTCTTAGCTGTGCTTGGTGACAAACACCTGTAATCTCAGTCCTTGAAAGGCTGAATCAGAAGGATTACAGGTTCAAGAATAGACTAACACATGCATATTTATGTTCCTAGCCTCACAACTCACAATTGTGAGTTTCCAAATATATATATATATATATTAGGTCTGGGAGTATATCCCCGAGGTAGAAGGGCTTCCAGAAACCACCAAAAAAAAGAAAAAAGTGAAAAGGAACTGAAGCATACACACACACACAAATAAAAGCTTCATGATAGCTTCAGCAAGTAGTGAAACTTTCAGCAACCTAATCAGACTCTTTCAAAATAAAATAAAAGAATAAGGCTGAGATATAGCTCAGAAGAAGAATTCTCCTGGGTTCAAATCCTAGCATTAAAAAAATCAAACAAAAATCTTAGTTCTAACAGCAATCTTGATTTAAAAAAAATGTTGGAGATATGATCAGCTTCCTAAACTTCACCCACAAGAAATGGAAATATGTAGCATTATAGTAATTGAGACAGCAAGAAATACTGCACATGACAAGAAGCCACACATTTGTTGTCTCTGGCTTCCTTAATAAAGAGGGGGAACTTATATTTTCCTCCATTAACCCTTTCTCAGAGTCCTTGTGTATTCTTACATTAATATTTGAAAAGTTCTGGAACGTTTTTTAAATATATGGACCTTCTTTTTTGTTATTAAATACATTTTTATTGGTGCAGTGTAGTCATACATATTAATGGGATAAAAAAACTTGTGGAGAAATACACGCACACAACACCCAATCAGCCCCTACCCAATCTCTAGCCCTTCCCTCCCCCTCCCTCCTTCCCATGCTTGGTCTCCTGATTAATTTTGATATGTTTTTTTTTTCTTCTATATATGGCCAAGTTATTTTTGACAAGGTTTCCAAAAACATTTGGTGAAGAAAATAATAATCTTTTCACTAAATATTCTTGAAATATAATAACTACATGAAAAAAATAAAATTGGGCCCTTACCTAACACCATATACAAATATTAACTCAAAATATATAAAATACCTAAATGTAAATCTTAAGACTATAAACTTTTAGAAGAAAACCTGGGACATAAAAGTTCACAACATTGTAATTGGCAGTGATTTCTTGGATATGATTCCAAAGGCACAGGCAACAAAATAATAAACAAACAAACTTCATAAAAATAGAAAAATATTGTACAGCTACTAAATTGTGGGGTGTGGATATGAAAATCAGGTTTGTCTAACATCTTTTGTTGCAGAACTTGTGTTTAGCGCTGAGGGGATATGTCAACTGCTTAGAAACAATGGGATAAAGAAAACATGCTATTAGATATTTCTTTTTAGCTAATGAAAATATAAAGCTATGAATAATTGTTGATATTCCTTCTATGCCACTTCTATGCCAAAATCTTGCTATATTTTTTACCTAACTGCTTTTCTTCTAGCAAAAAGCAATGACCTAGATTGGATTTTGTACAAGCAAGCTATAATACTCTTCACTTTAAGATTTTGAACTAGAAGTTATTGGCCTGAGACCTAAAAGTTGTTAGAAATAAAGTCCAGAAAAATGGTTTTACTTCTCATATACCTTCTGTGTTTATGATTATAAATTGTTAAATCATCTGATTTCTTAAGGCCAAGTTTGTTTTAGTATTTTTCTATTGGTAAGATTTAGATTGATTTTATTTTACAAAAATAAATAAATGAAAACAACTAAAAAGAAACAAAAATACTAACTTGAGTTTTGAAGTAAATAAAAGTGGAACAGCTATTCAGTCTACTTTATTTCATGTTTTGTGTTATTAGGTATTGAGTCCAAGTATGCCCTACCTATGAGCTACTCCCTAGTTTTTTTTTTTTTTTCATTTTTAGAAAAAATTTCTGACTTTATTAAACCACACCGGCCTACAACCTGTGGTTCTCCTGTTTTAGCCTCACAAGTACTGAGATTGCAGGCATGGACTACCACACCCATTTTATCCAGAAAGTACACATCGTATTTAAATTTACACATTTGTTAATACTAATTCATACTTCAAAAATCATTTAATTTCAAAATGTTATTTCAAAGGAAAATTATTTAAAGTTTTGTCTTTATAAGTGTATAATATTTTTATTAATTTTTGGTGGTACTGGGGATGGAACCCTTCTACCTCTAGGCTATACACCCAGACCTATTTTATGTTTTTTAATCTGGAAACAGGGTCTCTTAAGCCAGCAAGGCTGGCTTCGAACCTGCGCAATCCTCCTGTCTCTGCCTTCCATGCACGGGGATTACAAGCATGCACCACCACACCCAGCTATATGTGTATAATTTTGATCATTCCTACCTTTATAAAAATAGTTTCAAATCTATCAAACACCATTCGACAAATGAACCTTCATTTGTGATTAGCAAAGAATCAAATGGACTTGTGGTCCATATGACTGAGTGGAGAACATTGATCATTTGACAAGTTTCCATATGCAAAAAAGTAAAAAAAATAAAAGTATTTTAATCAGTTTGAAAAACTAAGAAAAAATACATTTAATTTCAAAGTTAACCAGTCACTGTGTTTGCACCTATAATCCCAATACTTGTGAGACAAGAAGACTGCAGGTTTGAGTCCAGTATGCAGTAACTTAGTGAGACCTTGTTTTAAAGCAAAATCGTAAAATTTAATGGAGTTATGACTCAGAGGTACAATGCCTCTGGATTAAATTCCCAGTACTCCCCCCCACACACACACACACACAAATGTTCAAGGTAAGTCAGGTGCGGTGACACATACCTGTTGTCTCAACTATTTGGGGGGCTGAGTCAGGAAGATTGCAAGTTAAATATCAGCCTGGAAAATTTAGAAAGACCTTGTCTCAGAATAAAAACTAAAAATAATAAAGGACTGGAAGTATAGCTCAGTGATAGAGCATTCCTGTGTTGAATCCCCACTATTGTGTACACACACACACACACACACACACACACACACATCTCAAATTATATGTAGTTTTTTTAGATGTATATCAATATAAATAAAATAACATATTTCAGCTGGCCATAAGAAATTCAGTGTACAAAGAATTGATTAAAATATAATACACTGTTAGCAAAGCCACAACTATGGTATTGCAATATTGCTCAGTATATCCCATATATTTAATGTATCTTAATTTTTTCTTGTCATGTACAAGTCTGCATTATAAAGATTTCCATAAAGTATATATTTCTAAGATAAGAAGATATTATAGATGGAGCTTACAGAAAAAAATGACCTACATTAATCTATATTAACCTATATAAAATTCTTCAGTATTGACACTGTTGATATTTGAAGCCTGATGATTTTTGGCTCTGGGGGCTTTCCCTGAATAATATTTAGCATAATCTCTTACGCATCACTAGCATCTATCCTTTATAAACTATTGCGACTCCATTGGGATTATAACAAATACAGTTTGTCAAATATCCCATGAGGACAAAATTGCCCCTGGGGTATGAACTCCAGATTGATGTTTAAAATAAAACCTGAGCATTGTTATATATACCTAGCTAGTTAAAAAGGAAATTAATCATTTGAACTTTATATAGACTATTATAAGACCACCAACAATTATGGTGGAACCTGAGAGAGAATGATGAGAGTAATGCAAATAGCAGATACTTTTCTCACTTCATCTAAAATAATAAATCAAAATAGAAACTTTTCAAAACTACGTAGATTTAAATTATTTTCCTGTGAAGAATTTAAAACACAGTTGAGCATCAGTCCATAAGGCTATCTGCAGATATTTGTGTGCATACCTAATTGCGATTGTGTCAGTTTATATGCTGCATAATCTGTAGCCAAAGGCAAGGAGCCTGGGAAGAAATCTTGGACTGGGGAAATCAGATAACAAATAAAATAAAAGTCAGGGCAATAGTTAAGTAGAAAATAAGAAAGGCAAACAGAACCAAGTGTAAGAAACAATTTATAAACACAGAGTTATCAAACAGATCATCACTAGGAACTGAGAAAATGAAGCATGGCAGGTGACAACATACATGCATGACCCCAACAAGTGAGGACACCCACACTGAGACAGCTTGAAATTGCCTCCCATCATGTCAGCTTGCTCATTTGCTCTCCTTAAAGAGTCATCTCTCTCTCTCTCTCTCAAGCTGTCCTAGAAACCTGCATATGGTGATCAGTGACAAAAGCTTTCTGAGTTGGTACCATCAGATCAGACACATTTGTTTGACAAAGGTATTTTTGTAATACTGTGTCTAGCAACAAATATGAAGTTAATAGATTGAGTCTGCCCTAACATGTATTTCTTCCATCTCATTGTTGAACTGATGGCTGCTGCTTTTCATTAGAGAATATAGCATGCATTTAGGCTAGAAATGCAATTGACTGTGTTTATATGCTTTCTCATTTTCCAAGTATATTTTAAAAGCTTACATAAGAAACTTTAGAAGATCTTATTGATGTCATAAAAAGCTTTGATGAGTACATTTAAACAGACTGGCATAAGTCACACATTTTCCACTTATGTATTTCTCATATTTTATTATCTTTGTAGTACTTTTTACCATCTGAAATACTCTTTCTCCTGTTTCCTGTGTCTCCAGCACAGGAATATGTGTTTGATGAATGCTAGGCTCTTTTTGTGTTGTTTACTGCTATGTTATCAGCACTCAGAACAATGTGTGTCATGTGATAGGTATTCAACAAATGTTTGTTGAAGGACTAGGCAATAAACAATCAGAAGAGAGATTCCTATTGAAACAACAAATCCTTTTGCATACATTGGTCTCAAATTATTTCCCCTTATCTGCTTCCTTGTGCATTGCAGGTATCAGTGACACTGTTGAAAGAGGCTCTATGGATTTCCCAGTAAAAGATGAGGAAATCACTTTGACCTCTTTTTAGATATTAAAAACTAAAGACTGAACATCAGCATGAGAAGTAGAATGATATTTATTGGCTTTGAGATAAAAGACCATGGAGTAAAACAAGTAATATTAAATTATGTTTTCATCTTCCCTCTATACAATTAAATCTTGTCTTCAAGCTGCATCTAAATTGGAAATAAAAATCTTTGAATTTTCTTACTGTCATAAATTCCTACTGACACCACACTGAATGTGTGCCATAGCACCTCTTATTGATGAAATAATTGGTCTAATTAAAACCCACAACTAGCCCGGCATGGTTGTGCAAGCTTGTAATCCCTGCGCTTGGGAGGCAGAGACAGGAGGATCCCGCAGGTTCGAAGCCAGCCGCGCGCGCTGGCTTAGGAGACCCTGTTTCCAAATAAAATGTAAAAATAGGTATGGGAGTGTAGCCCGGAGGTAGAAGGGATTCCAGGAACCCCAGTACCACCAAAAAAAAAAAAGCCAGCCTTAAGAGATCCTGTTTCCAAGTAAAAATGTATAAAAAATAGGCCTGAGAGTGTAGCACAGAGGCAGAAGGCTTTCCAGGAACCCCAGTATCACCAAAATAAATAAATAAATAAATAAATAAATAAATAAATAAATAAATATAAAATCCACAACTAATTACATGCAAGAGTGAAGAGAGAATTGTAGAATAATACCATATGTATGATTGGTCACTGGATACATAAACATTTGCAATTCAGTACCCATCTCCAGATCCACTTCTGCACAGTGAATATCAACATATGAGAATCTGTGGTATGTCATTCAGTTAAAGCCTGATAAAAGCAAAGTGAATGGATTGCCTAAGTAAAATATTGCCTCAAAACATTGACATTTTGAAGGAGAAATTCACAGCTGTATTAAGAAAGCTGTGAAAATTGTGCTTCATTTAAAAAAGAGGGCTGGCAAAGACTTTGAAATGACTCCTCATCACTAAGGAGCTCACAGGACACAAAAGATTTAACACAGCTCTTTGAAACTGTGCTGTTTCAAGGGCACACTAGTTCACACAGTTTTACCCTTATGTAAGGCTTTATATATATTGAAGCCATACAGTACTTGTTTCCCTAATAGGCATTTTAGAAAAATTATCTGACTTGTTAGAATCTAGACCATTTCTCAATATCAACAAAAAAACTTTATAAAGATTTAAAATATAAGGAATAACAAGAGTATAAGATTCAAATTTCCTTTGAAATTTAAAGTGTTTTAAGACTAGAAGAAAGATCAATAAAAATCATCATAGTAGGCTTGAAAGAAAAATAAGTGTAACTCTTCTACTAGTATCTAGAAAGGAAGATGATTAGAAATAGAAAATTTGATTGCTTTGCTTCTTAGAGAGTCATTTTTTTTTTTGTGGTAATGGGAATTGAATCTAGGGGAATTTTACCTCTGAGCTACACCTACCACCCTTTCTTTTTATTTTAAAACAGGGTCTAAGTTGCTGAAGGCCTCACTAAATAGCTGAGGCTGATACCAATGTGTGATTCTCCTGTTTCAGCTTCCCAAATACTTGGATTACAAGCATGCACCACCATGCCTGGCTAAGAGTCATTATTAAAAAGTGGTGTGGGCATTCTTTCCTGGCTAAGGATAACACATACGGTTATAGAGAGTAGACTTTGAAACTTTCCCTGCAACCTTCCACTCTATAAGCTCAAGTGTTTTGATACTACAGTCTGACTTTGTCATTAACAACTTAATAATGTACTTCTTATCCAAGAATCTGTACATTATTATAATACACAAGAAGAGTGCCACATGCCCAAGTCATAAATACTAAAATGTAAGAAATAAGATAATTTTTTTAAGGAGAAGGAGCAACTGAGGTGCTGCAATGCAGTGCTCAAATGTTTTAGAATGATTTATTCCTGTACCATGGCTTTATTTGTAAGTAGTCACTTATTTATATATCATACTAATGATCAGTAGCAAGGTGAGAAATGTTGGATTATAAACCCATGAGTCAACAAAGGAACTCACAACTTACAGGCTTATTTTCCTTGTCTTCATTTTGTTTTCACTCATGTTTAAAAGTTTTGGCATCACCAGTTAATTAAAGTGTAGAAAAATGTCAGGTTATTCTTACAAGTGTCAAATGCTCACGAATGTAGAAACCATTGTTTTGAAATTAGAATGAGTTTTCATTGTTTTAATTTAAGTGATACTTTTTCAAACTAAGGTGATCTGAAATAAATCTGTTGTGGTCAAATGGTGTGAAATATCTTCTTATCTTTATCAAGTTCCTTCAGTAACAATGTAAAAAATACCACCAGTTGCCACCCAATGGCCATTCTTTCTTAATAACATAACCCCAAACTTATTTTGGCCAATGTCATTTATGTAAAGATTCCACTGTTTCCTCTTCCTTCCAGTGAGGATAGAAGAGAAAATTAAGTTTGAGCCAGTGACATACAAGTGAAAGTGTTATGTGCAATATTCAGAAAGTCTTCTTAAAGATAATGCACTCCATTGTCTATTTCATTGTATTATTTCCAATTCATGAAATACAGATGTAATGTCTAGAAGTTAACCAGTCATCTAAGACCAGAGATCACTAGGAGGGTGAGAAAGAAAAAAAAAAGGAATCTCAAGAAAAAGAGTAATTTGAAATTATTAATACCAACCCTGAGCTGTCAACTATTTTGTTAAGTGAGTAGAAATTTGGATTTTGTGTATTATGCTGCAGAATCAAATCTTAATTTATATAAAACACCAGGAAGAATACCAAAAGCTAAAATGATGCAAAGAAGGAAGAGCACACACAAGTACAATATATATACTCAGGACCCCATGTCTCACAGAGCTAGAATGTATCTATAATGAAAAGATTTTCTTGTTAAATGATTAAAGAAGAAATAGGAATATATATTTGTTCATCCAGCTTTCAATGAATTTTGCAATAAATGTGTATAGTATCTTCAATCCTTAATAGTAAAATATATCATATTTTATTTACTGTAGTAAATAAAAAAATTGTAATTTATACTTCACCTACTATGATACTAAGAAGCAATTGCATTCAATTAAATTTTTACTAAGAGTTAGAAATGTGGTGGGTTTAATAGTGTCTTTTAAAAATTTATATCCAAACCAGGGGTGGTGGCACACGCTTGTAATCGCCCCGCTTGGGAGGCGGAGACAGGAGGATCGTGCTGGTTCGGAGCCAGCCGCGCTGGCTTAAGAGACCCTGTTTCCACATAAAAAAGTTAAAAAAATAGGTCTGGGAGTGTAGCCAGTGGGAGTGTATCCTGGAGGTAGAAGGGCTTCCAGGAACCCCAGTACCACCAAAAAAAAAAAAAAAAAAATTATATCCAAGACAAGCCTCACAATATGACCATATTTGCAAATCTGAACCTGCAGATGTGATTATTTGAAAATCTTAAAATAAAATTTGGTTATTCTTTCTTCAAACAAAATACTAAGGAAGAAATTTTCCTTTTTAGATAAGGAATGAAATAATGTCCTTTCTCCCTTTGAAAGTGAAAGTGTTTTTTTCAGATGTTTTCTCTTGCGAAGAGAAACAGTTTGCAACATCTGTTCATTACATCTTGGTCAAGGGCAGTATGTATGAAGACATTTTTATCTTATTGAAAACAAAAAATTATTTTATTTTTTTCTGAATTTTAAAATTTTATAATCCCAAGCATGACTCAAGAGGTTTTGGTTGCAACTAACATCATTATCTGACTTTGTTCTATTCCACTGATAGAATAAGAATCTTCTTGCTCTCAATGCAAAAAAAGTAGAATAAAATGTAGTAATTTCAGATCAGAAAGAACTGGAATACAAAAATGACTAGGTTAACATGAAAAAGTTTTTTTTAATCAATAAACACCTTTATTACACGAAATAAGGACTTATTTGCCTTTCAGTGCCTTGATTTTCCTCAGATAGAACTCCAGCTCCTTGCCCTCCAGGACGTAGCCATCCACTCGCTCACACTGTCCTGGTCTTGATGCGATGCAGGCAAGCAGCTTGCCCTGCTGGAACTGTTCCTCCAGGAGACTGCTGATTTTGGCATTCTTTTTCCTTTCATCATACTTCTTTTGAATATTCTTTGTGTAAAATCTCTTCCTCCTCAGGAGTCAGCTTGGCCCCTTTCTTGTGTCCCAGGGGCAGTGCATAGTGGGACTCATACCACTGCCGGTAAAGGGTGCTATCAATGAGCACGATACAGTTCTTCACCAGCATCTTGGTGCAGACCACCTCATTACTGGACGCATTGTAGACAACATCAATGATCCTTGTTTTGCGGGTACAACACTCAGAGCCCCAGGAGAAGATGCCCACATTCAGTCTCAGGGCTCGGTACTTCTTGTTCCCTCCTCGCACTCTGACTGTGTGTACGCGGCAGGGGTGATCTTAGTATTGACAGCCTGGCGTCCCAGCTCATACTTCCGCTTCTTGTGGTAGGGCTTTCTCTTGCCCCCAGTCTTGTGGCGCTTGTGCCAGTTGTCCTGAGAGATGCCCATCGCTCGGCACTGGCTGGAAAGACGAAACGCAAAGGCTCACAGTCCAGTTTGTCACAAAGTTTTAATGTCATAAAATGAGAATATTAAAAAGTTACTCCATTTCACTTATTTAGTTTACAAATTAGAAAATTAAAACCAATAAAATGTTTTCTTAAAGGTTTTTCAGGAATAGAATACAAGGGGTGTTCCCCTGAGCCTAATGCCTTTTATACAAATCATGTTCTTTCTTTGAGCCACAAAATCCTTTTCTGTAAATTAAGGCTAAAGCTAACAGGTCTTTTTACCTAATAAAATTATTATGACCATCAAAATTAGTGAATCTATATTCAAGGCCTGGATTCAAACACCTTCTTTGGGTTTAAACTATTTTTTTTCTCTTTACTTTTTTTTCTTTTTCCTTTTTTTTTTTTTTTTTTTTTTGGAATTCTGGGGATGGAACCGAGGGGCATTTGACCTCTGAGCTACATTCCCTGCCCTATTTTTAATTTATTATTTATTTTGAAACAGGGCCTCACTAAGTAGCTGAGGGAGCCTACAAACCATGATCCTCCTGTCTCAGCCTCCCAAATGTTGGGATTACAAGCATGCAAGACCATGCTCCACTAAGTTAAACTATTTTCACATGAAAAATTTATACAACAGGTACCTCATGTTTCTTGTTTCTATGTGTTTTATCATCTTCAATAGGGTGTATGAACATAATTTGTTTTTATATCTCCCCAATTCCTGAAGAAATTTGATTGTATTTTCTTAGCTAAGTTTATTTTAGTAACAATGAATAAACATTGGGAAGTCAGATAGGAATAAAACTGGAATCTCTATTCCAAGGGCATAGCCATTTTACACATACTTAAAGAATATAACTAAATAAACACAAAATTTCTGCTAAATGGCCAAAAATGAAGCCTTTACCACAATAAGTAACTAATGTTTTTTAATCATGGATTGATGTCATTTTATTATGATACTAATTTTGATTGAGAAAATAGTTCTATTTTCATTTCCACCATTTCTCAGAAAATTCTACTACAGTAAATATGCACTTACATTGTAAAAGATGATTGATTAAACATTTTATCAGTAATGTTAGAAAGGATTAGGAAGTACTTAAAAATAGATTCACATAACTGCAGGTATTGCCTAGCCAGAAATAAGGTTTCATTATTGTGAGAGAATATGGAGAGAGAAAGATAAGAGAAGATTCTATTTTCAAAGAATATGTTGTATCTATTTTCCAATATTAAAGATGTATGCCTTAGATCTGGAGATGGAATGTCCCCCCCAAATCTTATACTTTCGGTAATGCAGTGTTTAAATGTGATATAAATCATGGTAACTCTGGCTTTATCATTGGATAAATTTATTTTATGGGTTAATAATTTGAATGGATTTATTGGGTGATAACTGTAGAGAAATGGGACTTGGAGGAAGTAAAAAGCAGGAAATTGAGAATCATTGCTTTGAATTATATCTTGACTCCTTTATATCACTCTCTGTATTTTTGCTACCTAGCTGCCATTAGCTAAGGAGCTTAACCCTCTCCCACCCCTCCACTGTGATATTTTTGTCTTGTTGCTTGCTAACTATGGACTAAACCTCTGAAATTATGAGCTAAAATAAGTCTTTCCTCCTCTAAGTTGTTTGTTCAGGTATTTCAGTCACAATGTAGAAAAGCTGAATGACACAGAGAGGATAAAGTAGAAATATTTTTGAGTGTTAATTTGAGGGAATGATAAAATTGTACCTAACAGTACTAATGAGAAGTTTTATCAGTTTAAGAAAAACTTTTAAAACCATACATACAATGTTCTATTGGTCATAATCTGAAAAGAATATGGCATACACATTGTTTACTATTCCTCCACTAATTCATCTATCCACCAAAATATGCTTCTATTCAATAAGCAGTATTTTGTGTGTTCCAGGTGTCATTTTATTCATTCGTTTATTTATTAATTAATTAATTTATTTTTTTTTTGGCGGGCCTGGGGATGGAACCCAGGGGCATTCTACCTCTGAGCTACAGCCACTGCCCTATTTTTTATTCTTTATTTTGAAACCGGGTCTCACTGAGTTGCAGAAAGCCTCACTAAGTGGCTGAGGCTGTCTGCGAACCATGATCCTACAGGTCTCAGCCTCCCGAATGCTGGGGATTACAAGAATGCACCACCATGCCCTGTTCCACTTGTCATTTTAGGCTTTAAAAAATATTGTGAAAAGGCCGGGCATTGTGGCACATGCTGTAATCCCCGTGCTTTGGAGGCAGAGACAGGAGGATCATGCAGGTTCAAAGCCAGCCGTGAGCACTCGCTTAGGAGACCCTTTTTCCAAATAAATAAAAATGTAAAAGTAGGTCTGGGAGTGTATCCTGGAGGTAGAAGGGCTTCCAGGAATCCCAGTACCATATATATATATATATATATATATATATATATATATATATATATTTACACTCTTAGAGGTTCGGCAGATTTCTCGGCTCAGGGAGCATCTAAAGCTCTCAGAGGCTGGGCTCAGCACACTCTGCAGGGACTCAGAGTGGAGCTCAAAACCAGAAAAGAAATACACCAGCCTCATGGCCGAGGGCATGGCAGCTCCATCTGTGCACTCAACAACAGTGAGTCAAACTGTGGCCCCTAGAGGAGAAATCCCAGTACTGTACTCCCAGGGACTTGACCCAGTGGGGGAGTGGCGGTGGCATAGATATCACACCATAAGAGAACACCCAACCTGGCACCCCTCATGGTCTAAAGCAGCCTCGATTGACTCCCAGGGTCTGAGACTCTGCGATACAACCCAGTAAAGGAGTAGTGGTGACTGAGATACCATAGACTAGAAATCCACAGCACCTTAAGTAAAGTCGTAGTGACCCAAGGAAGAACCCGGAGAAGGCACAAACTTCTGAAATCATGGGAAAGAGGAATAACAATGGAGCAATGAATGCCCACAACCCCACAACATCAGAACCTGATAAAACAGAAATTCAGAGATTTCTAGAAGATCAAATCAGGAAAATAACTGTAGAAATAATACAGGTGTTTCGAAAATAATTCATAGAGAGCCAAAGAGAGATAAAGGATGCAATTAATGAAGTAAAGGCCTCAATTCAAAGTACAACCAATTAGACCATATGGAGAATAGAATCTCGCTCATAGAAGATGATCATTCAAAAAATGACGCATAGTTTCTAATTTAGAAAAAAAAATCCGACAGCAGGAATCTGACATTGAAGAAATATGAGCCCATTTTAAGAGAGCTAACCTAAGAATAATTGCAATAGAGGAGGTAAAAGAAGGTGAAACCAAAGGGATCAACAATCTTTTCAAGGAAGAAATAGCAGAACATTTTCCAAATGTAGAGGAAGAGGTCAATACACAGGTCCAGGAAACTTATAGAACTCCCTTTAGAAAGGATCGGAGAAGAGGATCCCCACGCCACATAACTGTCAAAATGACCAATGTGGAAGCCAAGCAGAGAATCTTAAAGGCAACAAAAACAAAGGGCCAAGTGACATTCAGAGGCAAACCAATTAGAATCACTCCAGTCTTCCCAAACCAAGTCATGAGAGCCAGAAGGGCTTGGAGTAACATTCCAAACTCTGAAAGAAAACAACTTCCAGCCAAAAATTTCCTACCCAGCAAAACTTTCTATCAAATTATATAGGGGAATAAGAAGCTTCCACGACAAACAGAAACTGAAGGAATTTATGTCTTCAAAACCAGCACTAGAGAAAATACTCAAAGAGATTAACTACAAAGAAGAAATAGGTAACACACACCAGAACCAGAGAAACAAGATTTTCCATCCAACAGACAACTAAGATTGGTTATCTGTGGAGGTTCATTATTTATGTTAGTCTTTTACCTATCTCTAAATGGTATTGTTTGCTTTGATTGTTGTTATTTTTTAGGATTTCTAGTTGGAATATTACTATACCTTCAGATGTAGCATTTGGAAATATTTTATCCCATTCTATCAGTAACTTTTAACTGTTTACATTGTCTTTGGATATACAATATTTTTTTTTTATTTTTTAGGGAGTTTGTTTACCCTTTTGTTGCCTGTGCCATTGAAATCATATCCAAGAAATCACTGCCAATTTCAATGTTGTGAGGTTTTATGACCCAGATTTTCTTCTAAAAGTTTATAGTCTTAATACTTATATTTAGGTATTTTATCTATTTTGAGTTAATATTTTTATATGGGATTAGGTAAGGGTCCAATTTTTTTCTTTGCATGTAATTATTATTTTTCAACAATATTTAGTTAAAAGATTAGTATTTCCTCCACCAAATGTTCATGGAAACCTTGTCAAAAATAACTTGACAATATATGGAAGAATGTATCTCTAGGCTTTTATTTAACTCCAATGGTTTATATATCTGCCTTTAGAACAGTACTACACTGTTTCAATTATTGTAGCTTTATATGGTTTGAAACTGGAAAATATACATCTTCTAGCTTTGTTCTTCTTCGAGATTGTTTGTTTTGGTTATCTAGAGTCCATATTCCATATCAGGGTAGATTTTTTCTGAAAAATAAATAAACGTATGATAGTTTCACTGAAAGAAAAATACTCTCTGGTAAGAAAGAAAGCAAAAAGAAATATTGAAATGTTATCTTTAAGTCATCAAAAGCTTGGTATCAGACAAATGAAACTGTTATGTGAGATTATCATCATTAATATTGGATAAGTTTCTATAAAACTAGATGTCAACCACTAAGCCAAGCATGGGAAGGAGGTGTGGGGAGGGAACGGGGTGGAGATTGGGTGGGGGCTAACTGGGCAATGTGTGCATGTATGTCTACAAAAGTATTTTCTTTATACCATTATGATGTATGAATACATTGCACCAATAAGAAATAAATAATTAAAAAATAAACACCAAAAAATAAATAAAATAAAATAAAATAATGTTTCCTGGAGGATTCAAAATGGCGACTGATAGACACAGCACTTCTCAGTCGCTGAAACAAATAAAGTTCAACTACTTAGAGAGCATGTCTTAATCAACAAAATAAACCAAAACAGATCCAGGTACCTCGACGGAAAACCTGAACTCAAAGAAGAACAAAGATCAGGCACCAGACCGGCTGCAGATACAATTGGGCCGTCCACCCTACCGGGGGGCTGCGTGGACTGCCTGCATGCCCAAACTGCACTCCTGAGCTCTGACTGATACCACCATGGCAAGATAATCTGAGACTGAATTAAGCAGCAAGCAGCACCCACGTCAGAACCCTGGGTGCGCAGCAGAGATGGGATCACAGTAGCACAGGGACTCTCACGGATGCCTGGACCAAGGAAGGCAGGTATCTTAGTGTGTCCAGAGAAAGTGTGGTTCCTAGCGTGTGCCCTGGGCCCAGCTCTGGCCTGGGGCATCTGTCCCACACCTCAGAACCCAGCACTGTCCTTGTGCACCCTGTCTGCACCCCGGACCCTCGCTAGTAGCCAGTGCCTGCGCCATCCCCACCCTAAACTTGGAGCTTACCTTGTGCACCTATTCCCCGCTACCCACCTTGCCAGTGGCCTGCTTTCCAGGCAGCAAAAGCTCTGTGCGCCTGGGAGATCTCCTCTGGCCCCCAGCTACTACGCCCCGCAGGAGGCAGAGATCATTGCTGGACACTGTGCAGCGCCTGTGCCCCCGAACCTGGATGCACCTATCCCGAACTCCTGGCCCATCGCTGGGAGTTCCCGCCCACCCAGCAGCCTGAGACTCAGTTCTAGTCTAGAGCACAGCTCATTGCAACTTGGAGCAGCATAGCAGCAGGCATTAGGCATCTGTACCCACTCACCCCTGGTCTAGTAATAGCAGTGCACCCAGCCTGCACTCTCAGAACTGGCAGAGCTCTGGCAGTGTGTGTCCAGGAACCAGCAACCCTTTGACCAGGGTACATCTTGGGACCATACCAGCTATCCCAGTTAGAATTTCCAGAGACACAGGAAAATCCATCGAGACACAATATCAGCACAGGACCTCAGTGGGAGGTTCCAAGTCTACTTTGGACATCCTCCACTCCTGCTGTAGGGAAGCACAGGCCAGAGTCTAGGGTAGTGAGTGCAGAGGTGCTGACTACAGGTTGGAATTACACAGAACCTGGGAATTGTACAGAATCTAATAACAGTGACACCAGACATCCTGACACATAAACCCAAAGCAGTTAAAGGAAAGAAAGGTATCCAAATACCCAGAGTGACTTAATAAGATAAAAATAGAGTACAAAGAAAACAAAGAAATATTGGATTATATTCTGAAAGCTACCAAAGCAATAAGATATTCAAATATTGTATGGACCTGCCCTCATATTCGTAAATAAGTAGGACATTTTTTTTTTTACTTTTACTGTTGATGTTTTGTTTTGCTTTTACAGTGCTTTTGTTTTCTTATGATTATTTCTGTTTTATTTTTCCCCATCCTTCTTTTACTTTAACTTTTTTTTATATATATTTGATAGTTTGCCTTGTTTTCTGATTTCACACAGCTACTAGTTTCTTTTATTTTATTCTTGTCATTTTTCCACTTTCTCTTTCCTTCCTTTTTTCATTTTCCACTTTTGATTGGTTTTTCTTTTCTTTTTCTTTGATTACATACTAGTCTTGGTATCTTGTGTGGATTTTTTTTTATGTTTGTCTGCTCCTTCCATTACCCCTCTTACAAACTTCCCCACACTAACCTATGTACTCTTTTCCCCCAAATATTTTCCCCATAATATACCTCCTTGTTTAATACTCAAAGTATTTTATATCTCCATACTTACTGTACTAACTACAAGAGTCCTACTAGTTAACTCTCTTTCATTCTCAGCAAGATATTACCTTATCATACTTAAAGTCTTTCTCAACTTAAACATATCCTCTACCTAATATGACTACTTTACCCATAACCCCAGCTCCTCCCACCCTCAACACTGGAAAAGCTCTGCTGACTTGCCGATACCCCTCAACTCCTAATATTAAGATTGGACTAAGCATAATACTCACGAATGATGGGTAGAAATCAGAAAAACAGGACAGAGAATGCTATAAATATGAGGACCAGGAATTATGAAGAGACAGCAGAAATCTCGAATACTGACCTACAAGAAATGCAAGAAGGGTAGTTCAGAATCTTGATTTACAATATGATGAAAGACTTTAAAACAAGTCTACAAGAAATTAAAGAGGACATTGGAACACTAAGAAAGAATCAAAAAGAGGTCTGGAGCCAGGCATGGTGGTGCACGCTTGTAATCCCACGCTTGGGAGGCGTAGACAGGAGGATTGCACTGCTTCGGAGCCAGCCTCACTGGTTTAAGAGACCCTGTTTCCAAATTAACAAAAAATAAAAATAGTTCTGGGAGTGTAGCCCAGAGGTAGAAGGGCTTCCAGGAACCCCAGTACCACTAACACACACACACACACACACACACACACACACACACACACACACAAAGAGGTCTGGAATGAAATGAAAGAGTCAATAAGTGAAATGAAGACAGCAATAGAAAGAAATTCTGGAATATTAGATGAAATGGAAAAGAGAATATCAATGTTAGAAGACAGTACATCCAAAACTAAAAACACAGTCAGCGATATACAGAATTTTTTACAGCAACAAACCCTAAACATTCACCAAATATGGGATAATATGAAGCATCCTAACTTACAGATAATAGGCATTGAAGAAGTGATAGAGGTACAGACCAAGGGCATCTATAATCTCTTCAAAGAAATAATCTCAGAGAATTACCAAACATGGAAAGAGACTTGGATCTTCATGTCCAGGAGGCATACAGAACTCCACTGAGGCAGCACCAAAGAAGGACCACTCCACATCATAATAACCAAAATGACCAACAAAGATGCCAAGGAAGGAGTCTTAAAAGCAGTGAGAACAAAAGTTTGGGTGACATATACAGGCAAAACAATAAGAATCACCCCAGACTATACAACCAAGGTAATGAATGCTAGGAGAGACTGGTACGACATGATTCAGACCTTGGAAGAAAATAACTTCCAACTAAAGCTTATTTATCCAGCAAAACTATTCTTCAAGATCAATGGAGAAACCAGTCTTTCAGGATAAACAGAATCTTAAAAAAATCATGAATTCAAAGCCAACACTAGAGAAAATTCTTAAAGAAATATACCATAAGGAAGAAAAAAGAAGCAGACTTCAGATCCAGAGAAGAGAGGAAGTTAATAAATGGGCCATTTAAGTAAAGAAGAAAGACCAAACCACCCAAGAGTAGACAGAGCACAAAATGGCAGAAAACAAAAATCATATTTCAATAATATCTCTTAACGTCAAAGGACTTAACTCACCAATCAAAAGACATAGACTGGCAATATGGATTAGGAAACATAATCCAAATATATGCTGTCTGCAAGAAACTCACCTCACAGCCAAAGAAATTCACAGACTGCAAGTGAAAGGAGAGAAAATGATATACCATGCCATTGGTGACCAAAAAAGAGCAGGGGTAGCAATCCTGATATCCAACAAAACAGACTTTAAACTAAAACACATCAAAAGAGACAAATCAGGGCACTTCCTTTTATTAAAAGGAACAATACACCAAGAAGATATAATGATAGTAAATATTTATGCCCCAAATGTGGGTGCAATCACATTTGTAAAACAAATCCTTCTGGACATCAGATCCCAAATAGACACAAATATAATAATTCTGGGAGACTTTAATATGCCTCTCACACCACTGAATCGATCTTCAAGGCAAAAGATGAGTAAAGATGCTTTAGAACTAAAGGAAACCATAAACCAAATGGACCAATGGACATTTTCAGAATATTTCAACCAGGAACTACATAATACACATTCTTCTCAGCAGCCCATGGAACCTTCTCCAAAATATACCACATCCTGGGACACAAGGAAAATACCAGCAAATTCAAAAGATGTAATACAATTTCTTGCATCTTTTCAGACCACAATGGAATAAAAGTAGAAATGAACAATAGGAAACTCAAAAGAAAGTATTCAAATACATGAAGAATGAATGATACACTATTGAATGATGAATGGATAAGAGCAGAAATTAGGGAAGAAATAAAGAAATTTATGGAAACAAATGAAAACAGAGACACAACCTACCAAAATCTAAGGGACCCTCAAAAGAATGGGGATGAACCTACCATATGACCCAGCAATTCCACTTTTTGGTATTTATCCAAAAGAATGGAAAAAACTACCAAACTAATCCATGTGTAACTATGTTTATACCTGCACAATGCAGAATTTTAAATTGCCAACTATGGAACCAGCCAAAATATTCACAGTGAAATTTTATTCTGCCATAAATAAGAACAAAATTATGTCATTTTCAGGAAAATGGATGAAAATGGAGAACATTATGCTATTTCAGATTAGTCGGTCACATAAAGTAAAAAATTGGATGTTCTCCCTAATATGGGGAAGATAGGAAAAATGGTACATAGAGGAAACTCTAGAGAAAGAGAAACCATAGATGAACAAATAATACAACATAAGGGGGATGAGAAAGGAAAGATGAAAATATCCTAATGTACATCATGCACATTCATAAATGTATCTAAGTCACTCACTAAGGAAACCATGAGAAGGAGAGATTTGGGAGGCAATAAGGTGGAATTTGGGGAAAGGCTAAATGAGTGACATGTGTATATATACCTCTACTATCTTGGAAATCATTAAGATGTATGACTACAATGCGCCAATAAAAAAAATCAGCTTGAAATAAAAGTAATCGTTACAATATGTTTAGTATTTTCTTTGTGTGTGTGTGTGTGTGTGTGTGTGTGTGTGTGTGTGTGTGTTTCTGGGCATTTTATCTAAGGACTTTATACTTCTAAGATATACAACCAGACTTATTTGATTTTTTAATTTTTACAAGATCTTATTAAATTTCTATATCCTGGTCTCAAACCTGTGATTTTCCTGTCTTACCCTTCAAATATTCGGATTACAGCATTCTCCATCACACTTAACTAATTTGCTGTATTATTTTTTTTATTTTTCTAGGAATTAAAATATACATTTAAGCCAAGAGTCATTGTTAAAATTATTATTTTGGATATTACCACGGCAAGATAATTCGGGACTAAAAGCGGACTTAGGACCGCATCTTAAGCAGAGAGCAGCAGCCACCAGAATTCTGTGTGCCCACCAGCGACCGGATCACAACTGCATAGAGACTCCCACGGATTCCTGCACCAAGTCAGGTACCTGAGGGCGCCCTGGTAAGTTGGGGTCCTAGCGTGTGCGCAGCCTCAACCCCCAGCACGGGCTCAAGCCTCAGATCCGAGCACTCTCATCGTGCAACTTGCCTGCACCACGGTCCCCTGCTGGTAGTCAGTACCTGTACACTGCCACCCCTAAATTGGAGTCTGCTTGTGTGTCTAGCCCTTGCCACCTTGCCAGAGCCTGCCTTCCAGGCTGCGAAAGCCCTGGGTGACCCGGAAATCTTCTTGGGGCACCCCCAGCTTCTATGTCCTGCGGGAGGCAGAGACCATTGCTGGACAACACGCACTGGACCCTTGAGCACCTACCTACACCCCTGGCCCACCGCTGGGTGTTCCCACCCTCCTGGTAGCCAGAGGCTTAGTGCTAAGTGAGAATACAGCTCAATACACCTTGGAAGAGCATACCAGCAACAATAGACAGCTGCATCCACTCTCAATTGTGTCCAGTATTAGCAGCGCATCCAGCCTGCACTCTTGGAATAGGCAGAGCTCTGGCAGTAAGTGTGGGCATCCAGGTCCAGCATCCATTTGCCCAGGGTACATCTTGGGACCACACCGGCTAGCCCAGCTGGAATTTCCAGAGACACAAGAAAATCCATCGGGCCACAAAATCTGCTCAGGACCTCAGGGGGAGGTTCCAATTATACTTTGGTCATTCTCCACCCCTGCTGTAGGGAAGCACAGGCTGGAGGCTAGGGTGGTGAGTGCAGAGGTGCTGACCACAGGTTAGAATTTCGCAGAACCTGTGAATTGTACAGAATCAGATAACAGTGAAATCAGACATCCGGACACATAAACCTAAAGCAGCTAAAGGAGAGAAAGGTGTCCAAACACCCAGACTGACTTAAGAAGATAAAAATAGAGTACAAAGAAAACTAAGAGACATTGGATGGTATTCTGAAAGCTACCAAAGCAATCAGATATGCACATATTATTTGGACCTGACCCCATATGTGTAAATAAGGAGGACTGTTTGTTTTACTTTTAATGTGGACGTTTTGTTTTATTTTGCTTTTACAGTGCTTTTGTTTTGGTAGGGTTATTGCTGTTTTATTTTATTTTTTTTTGTTTTAACCCACACTTCTTTTACTTTAACTTGTTGATACATATATATATATTTATATACATACATACATACATTGTATAGTTTGCCTTATTTTTTATTTCACACAGCTGCTAGTTCCTTTTATTTTATTCTTGTTCTTTTTTCCTCTTTCTTCCTCTTCGCTTCCTTTTTTTTTCACTCTCCTCCTTTGATTGGTTTTCCTTCATTTTTCTTGGATTACATAATAGTCTTGGTATCTTGTGTGGATTTTTTTTTATGTCTGTCTGCTCCTTCCATCATCCCTATTTACAAACCTACCCACACTAACCTACATACTTTTCTCCCCCAAAACTTTTCCCCATAATATACCTCCTGGTTTAATACTCAAAGTATCTCTTATATCCATAATTACTCTACCAACGACAAGAGTCCTAGTAATTAACTATCTCTCATTCATAGCAAGTTATTACCTTATTATACTTAAAGTCTTTCTCAACCTAACATATACTCTACCTAATCCGACTCCTTTACCAATCACCCCAGCTCCTTACACATCACCCACCCTCAACACTGGAAAGGCTCTGCTGACTAACCAATACCCCCAAACTCCTAATATTAAGGTTTGACTAAGCACAGTACTCACGAACGATGGATAGAAATCAGAAAAAAAGGACAGAGAACGCTATAAATATGAGAACCAGGAATTATGAAGAGACAGCAGAAATCATGAATACTGACCTACTAGAAATGCAAGAAGGGGAGTTCAGAATCTTGATGTTCAATATGATGAAAGAATTTAAAACAAGTATAGAGGAGGTGAAAGCTGAGTTAGAAACACTAAAAAAGAATCAGAAAGAGGTCTGGAATGAAATGAAAGAGGCAATAAGTGAAATGAAGACAGCAATAGAAAGAAATTCTGGAAGATTAGATGAAATGGAAAACAGAATATCAATATTAGAAGACAGTACATCCCAAACCGAAAACTCAGTCAGTGATATACAGAAATCTTTACAGCAACAAAACCTAAACATCCAGCAATTATGGGATAATATGAAGCGCCCTAATTTACGGATAATAGGCATCGAAGAAGGGATAGAGGTACAGACCAAGGGCATCTGTAATATCTTCAAGGAAATAATCTCAGTGAATTTTCCAAATATGGAAAGAGACTTGAATCTTCAAGTCCAGGAGGCATACAGAACTCCACTGAGACAGGACCAAAGAAAAACCACTCCACGCCACATAATAACCAAATTGACCAGCATAGATGCCAAGGAAGGAATCTTAAAAGCAGTGAGAACAAAAGGAAAGGTGACATATAGAGGCAAAATAATAAGAATCACCCCAGACTATACAACCCAGGTCAGGAATGCTAGGAGAGACTGCTACGACGTGATTCAGACCCTGGAAGAAAATAACTTCCAGCCAAGGCTCATCTATCCAGCAAAACTACTATTCAAGATCAATGGGGAAGTCAAAGTCTTTCAGGATAAACAGAATCTCAAAAAAATTCATGAATTCAAAGCCAACACTAGAGAAAATTCTTAAAGAAATAAATCATAAGGAAGAAAAAATAAGCAGACTTCAGAATCAGAGAAGAGAGGAAGTTAATAAGTGGGCCATTTAAGTAAAGAAGAAAGATCACACCATCCAAGAGTAGACAGAACACAAAATGGCAGAAAACAAAAATCATATTTCAATAATATCTCTTAATGTCAAAGGACTTAACTCACCAATCAAAAGACATAGACTGGCAATGTGGATTAGGAAACATAATCCAAGTATATGCTGTCTGCAAGAAACTCACCTCACAGCCAAGGACATTCACAGGCTGAAGGTGAAAGGATGGAAAAAGATATACCATGCCACCAGTGACCAAAAAGAGCAGGGGTAGCAACCCTGATATACAACAAAACAGACTTTAAACTAAAACACATCAAAAGAGACAAATCAGGGCACTTCCTTTTATTAAAAGGAACAATACACCAAGAAGATATAATGATAGTAAATATTTATGCCCCAAATGTGGGTGCAACCACATTTGTAAAACAAACCCTTCTAGACATAAGATCCCAAGTAGACCCAAATACAATAATTCTGGGAGATTTTAATATGCCTCTCACACCACTGGATCGATCTTCAAGGCAAAAGATGAGTAAAGACACTTTAGAACTAAAGGAAACCATAAACCAAATGGACCTAATAGACGTTTTCAGAGTATTTCAACCAGGAACTACAGAATACACTTTCTTCTCAGCAGCCCATGAAACCTTCTCCAAAATAGATCACATCCTGGGACACAAAGAAAATACCAGCAAATTCAAAAAATGTAATATAATTCCATGCATCTTTTCAGACCACAATGAAATAAAAGCAGAAATCAACAACATGAAACTCGAAAGAAAGTACTCAAATTCATGGAGAATGAATGATACACTATTGAATGACGAATGGGTAAGAACAGAAATTAGGGAAGAAATAAATCAATTTATGGAAACAAATGAAAACAGAGACACAACTTACCAAAACCTATGGGACACCATGAAGGCAGTACTAAGAGGAAAGTTTATTGCATTGAGTGCCCACATAAGAAGGACAGAGAATCACCAAGTAAAGAACCTAATGACACAACTAAAGGACCTAGAAAGACTGCAACAGTCTATTCCCAAAGCCAGCAGAAGACAAGAAATCATCAAAATTAGGGCAGAAATAAATGAAATAGAGAACAAAAAAACAATTCAAAGAATCAGTAAAACAAAAAGTTTGTTCTTTGAAAAGATTAATAGAATTGATAAACCCCTGGCCAACCTAACCAAAAGAAAAAGAGAATCAACTCAAATTATCCAAATTAGAAATGAAAAAGGAGATATCACCACTGATAGGGAAGAAATTCAAAATATTATCAGAAACTACTTTAAAAATTTATACTCCAATAGATCTGAAAACCTGGATGAAATTGACAGATTTCTAAGCACAGTTAACCTTCCTACACTCAACCAAGAGGACATAGCAAGCCTAAACCAACCAATAACAACCAAAGAAATAGAAATGGCAATAAAAATTCTTCCACCAAAGAAAAGCCCAGGCCCAGATGGGTTCCCAGCTGAATTCTACAAAACCTTCAGTGAACAATTAATACCAATACTTCATAACATGTTCCAGGAAATTGAAAGAGATGGAACTCTTCCAAATTCCTTCTATGAGGCCAGTATCACATTAATCCCCAAACCAAATAAAGATACCTCAAGAAAGGAAAACTACAGACCAATATACTTAATGAACATAGATGCAAAAATTCTAAACAAAATACTAGCTATACGCATTCAAAACTATATCAAGAGAATAATACATCATGACCAAGTCGGTTTCATCCCAGAAAAACAAGGCTGATTCCACCTACACAAATCAATACATGTTATTCACCACATAAATAGAACCAAGAACAAAAACCTCATCATCATAGCAATAGATGCTAAAAAAGCATTCGACAAAATCCAACACCCATTTATGTTAAAAACTTTGCAAAAATTGGGATAGAAGGAAAGTACTTCAACATCATCAAGGCAATATACTGCAAATCCAAAGCCAACATTATAGTGAAAGGGAAAAAACTGCAAGAATTTCCCCTACAGTCAGGAACAAGACAAGGATGCCCACTATCACCAATCCTTTTCAATATAGTCCTTGAGACTCTTGCTGCAGCAATCAGACAAGAGAAGGAAATCAAAGGAATTCACATAGGAAGAGAGGAATTAAAATTATCCTTATTCACAGATGACATGATCCTTTATCTGGAAGACCCAAAGAACTCAACCAAAAGACTTCTGGAGCTGATTGACAAATTCAGCAAAGTTGCAGGTTACAAAATCAACCTAAAGAAATCAGTGGCCTTTCTTTATGCCAACAACGAACCCACAATGAAGGAAACAAAAACAACAATTTCATTCACTATAACCTCAAAACCAATAAAATACCTAGGAATAAACCTAACCCAAGATGTAAAAGACCTCTACAACAAAAACTATAAAACATTAAAGAAGGAAATAGAAGAAGACCTTGGAAGATGGAAAGATCTCCCGTGCTCATGGATAGGCAGAATAAATATCATCAAAATGGCCATTCTGCCAAAACTGATCTTTAGGTTCAATTCAATTCCTATTAAAATACCAGTGACATTCTTCAGAGACCTAGAAAAATCAATCATGAACTTCATATGTAGAAGGAAAAGACCTAGAATAGCCAAAGCAATTCTCAATAACAAGAAACACGCAGGACGCATTACAATCCCAGACTTCAAATTATACTATAGAGCAATAGTAGTAAAAACAGCATGGTACTGGCACAAAAAAAGATATACTGACCAGTGGATTAGAATAGAAGACACAGAAACAAACCCACACATCTTTAGTCAATTAATCTTTGACAAAGGGGCCAAACACATACGCTGGAGAAAAGACAGCCTTTTCAACAAGTGGTGCTGGGAGAACTGGTTAACCATTTGTAAAAAGATGAATCTAAACCCCTATATCTCACCATGCACAGGAATCAACTCAAGACGGATCAAAGACTTAGAAATTAGACCTGAGACGGTGAAGTTAGTAGAGGAGAATATAGGTTCAACACTACAACATATTGGCACAGGCAGTAACTTTCTCAACAAAACCTCCAAAGCTCAGGAAATTAAAGCAAGAATAAACAAGTGGGATAACACCAAACTAAAAAGTTTCTTCTCATCAAAGGAAACTATCAATAACCTAAAGAGGAAGCCTACAGAATGGGAAAGGATCTTTACCAGCCACCATTCTGATAGGGGGCTAATATCCAGAGTATACAAAGAGCTCAAAAGGCTCTACACTAGCAAAACAAACAACCCAATCAAGAAATGGGCAAATGAACTAAATAGACACTTCACAAAAGAAGAGATACAAAGGGCTAATAGATACATGAAAAGATGTTCTTCATCACTGGCCATCAGGGAGATGCAAATCAAAACTACACTGAGATTCCATCTAACCCCAGTCAGAGAGACAAGCATAAAGAAATCAAACAACAACAAATGCTGGCGAGGATGTGGGGAAAGAGGAAGTCTCTTACACTGTTGGTGGGAGTGAAAACTAGTTCAGCCACTATGGAGATCTGTGTGGAGATTCCTGAGAAAGTTGGGAATAGATCCACCATATAATCCAGCTATACCACTCCTGGGTATCTTTCCAAAGGGGTTGAATTCAGAGAATTACAGCAACATATGCATACCTTTGTTCATAGCAGCACAATTTGTAATAGCCAAAATATGGAACCAACCCAGATCACCATCAACAGATGAATGGATAGCAAAACTGTGGGAAATACACACAATGGAATTCTATTCAGCCATAAAGAAGAACAAAATTATATCATTTGCAAGAAGATGGAAAGCCCTGGAGAGCATCATGTTAAGTGAGATCAGCCAAGCACAGAAGGAGAAGATACACATGTTTCCTCTAATATGCCCAAACTAGAAAACAAAAAGGATACCAGTAGGACCCCAGATATTAGAGGGGAAATACTAGCTAAGTTTTAATGGAAAGATACGAGAGGAGAAAGGCCGATGTGATTAATGAGGGTCTATACCTGAACATGTGTAAAATTATGAATAAGACATGGTTAACCTGGACAACCATTGGTGGGGGGGGGAGAAAATGGGGCGGGGGGAGAGGGCACCAAATATAGTGTAAATGTATACTACTTATGTTCAATAAAAATTGTTTAAAAAATATATCTGAAAAAATAAATAAATAAATTGAAAAAAATTATTATTTCATCTAATTTCATGTAATTTCAAGGGAATTTAACAAAATAAAAGAACTACTGTATATTTATAAAGAGTTACAGTTTGTATTTGGAATGAGCTTCCAAAAATTTCATGTGTCAGGGAATGTGGTGATGTTTTTAAGTGAAATGATTGAATATCATGAAGGCATTTATAATATTAAGTATTAAATCATTCAATTGATTAATAATTTAAAATGGAATATTGGGATATATATATATATATATATATATATATATATATATATATATATATATATATATATATATATAGAGAGAGAGAGAGAGAGAGAAGGTTGATCACTGAGAGCATGACTTTATGGACTGTATCTTATAAACTTTTTTTCTTTCCTCTGCCATGTCCTTCCACTATGGTGTGTGTACTATGAAGCCATCAACTATGAACTGTACTTCTGAAAATGTGAGTCAAGCCAGGCATTGTGCTACACACTTGTAATACCAGCATTTTGGAGGCTGAGACAGGAGTATCCAGGTTTATGCCAGCCTCAGCTACTTTTTGCACCCCAGTAAGACCATGTTTCAAATAAAGAAAAAAATAGAGTATGGCCATTGAGGCACACGCTTGTAATCCCCGCACTTGGGAGGCAGAGATAGGAGGATTGTGCAGGTTCAAACCCAGACTTTCTGGCTTAAGAGACCTTGTTTAAAAATATATATAAAAAATAGGTGTCTGGAAGTGTATCCCAGAGGTAGAAGGGTTTCCAGGAACCCCAGTACCACACAAAAAAATAGGATTGTGTATGTATCTCAGAGTTAGAATGCCCTTGGGTTCCACCCCTATTACCACAAAGAAAGAAATAAAAAGAAAGAAAGAAAGAAAGAAAGAAAGAAAGAAAGAAAGAAAGAAAGAAAGATGTGAGCAAAATAATTTTTTCTGCTCTAAATTTCTTTTGTCATTTTGTTCACAGTGACATAAAGCTAGCTAAAACATAGAGTGTGTTATATTAAATATATTTGACATTTTGTGGTAGTGTTTATGTGTTCCTTTGGAATTAACTTATCATCTGGACTGAATTGTGACTCCAATACAACATGTTATCTCTCACCTTCCTTGTTCTGTGCCAGATATATTTCTGTAACTTATAGACCCAATGATATGCTTATATGCATATCATTATATAAAATTTTCCATGTATAGTTGAAAAGAGTGAAAATATGTATTTCATTATTTTTAAATATGCTTTTTGTGCATTATAGTCATAAACCATAATTTAAATAATATTGAAAGTGTCATACATGCGCAAAGCACTTGGTAGGGCCCCTTATTCTGGTTACCTTCTCATTTACCTTGTTCCCCACACAGAGTACTGAGACTGGCATTGGTATTTTCATATGTGTATACATAGTTGTTGGTAGCAATTCCTTCAATGAACCCTCATTCTTTCCCCTCCCCTTTCCAGAGAACACTTCCTTGGCTCCAGTGAAGATTTATTCCTATTATCTGGATTCCTTCTGGTATTCCAATTACTCCCTAGTGTGCACCTATTAGAGAAAACATATGGCATTTCACATTCTGTGACTAGCTAATCTTACTTAACATAACGTTCTTCAGGTCATTCAATTTTTCTGAAAATTACATAATTTTGGTTTTGATTGTGGAGTAGAATTTCATTATATAGATATTATATATTTTTGTAATCAGTTCTTATTTTGATGACACCTAGATTGTCTCCATAATTTGAGTACTGTAAGTTTTCCTGCTATGAATATGGATATGAATATATTACTATAGTTCCCTGCCTTCAACATCTTTGGGGAGATATTCAGGAGTGTTATAACTGGATCATATCATAAATTAATTCCAAGTTTTCTGAGGAATCTCCACACTGATCTCAATAGTGGCTGAACTAATTTGTAATTTTATCAAAATATAAAAGAATTTCAATTTCCTCACATTCCCACCAACATTTAATTTTTTTTTTTACTTCTTGATGTTTGGCATTCTGATTGGGGTTAGATGGAATCTTAGTATAGTTTTGATTTGAATCTCCCTGGTATCTAATTATATTGAATATTTTTATGCATTCTTTGGCCATTTGTATTTCTTCATTTGTGAAGTGTTTATTCAATTCAATTCCCTATTTCTTTATTGTTTCTTTAATATAAATTCATTTAAGTTCTCTTTATATTAGAGATATTAGTCATCTATCAGAGAGATTACTGGCAAAGGAATTCACCAATCTGTAGGCTTTCTCTTTAGACTTTTGATGATGACCTTTGATGACCAGACAGTTTTTAGTTTGATGCTGTCCCATTTATTAGTTCTTGTTTTAATTTCCTGAACTTTAGAGGTCTTGATGAGGAAGTTTCTATTTGTTCCTATACACTGGAGTGTTAGACTTATGCACTCCTTTAGTAGCTTCACAGCCTTCATCTGACTTCCAGGTCTTTGATCCATCTTGAATTGACTCCTATTTAGGTTGGGAGATAAGAATTTAGTTCCATTTTTCTACACCTGGATAACCAGTTTTCCCAAATCCTTTTGTTTAAAAGGCTGTCTTTAGCATATGTGTTTGGCATCTTAGTTGAAAATCAATTGACTATAAGTGTGTAGATTTTTTTCTGTATCTTCTATTCTGTTCCACCGATCTGCATGCCTGTTTTTGTGCCAGTACCATGCTATTTTCATTACTATAGCTCTACAGTATAATTTAAAGTCAGCAATTGAGATGCCTTCTACATTGTTCTTCTTTCTGAAAATTGCTTCGTTTATTCTGGGTCTTCTGTATCTCCATGTAAAATTTAAAAATGATTTTTCTAAGTCTGAAAAATGATATTAGTATTTTGATAAGAAATTTCATTGACTCTGTAAACCACTTTTGGTAGAATTGTCATTTTTTAAATATTTATTTGGCCAATCCAAGAGTAAGGGGATATTTCTGTCTACTAACATCTTCAATTTTATCTGTTTAATGTTTTATAATTTTTGTTTTGGAGATCTTTAATATCTTGGGTTAGTTTCTTTTAGGTAATTTATTTGATTTGAGGTTATTTTGAACGTATTTGTTTTTTGGATTTCTTTCTCAGTGGATTCATATTTGTAATATTGAAAAGTTACTAATTTTTTAAGATTGATTTTGTATTCTTCTACTTTGCTGAATGTATTAATTTTCTCTAGTAGTATTTTGTTTGGGTTGTTTGGGTCTACTAAATATATGAAAATATCATCTGCAAATAAATATAATTAGAGTTCTTACTTTCCTACTTCTATTTCTTTGCTATTCTTCTCTTGTATTATTACACTGGCAACTGTCTTGAGAATGATGTTGAAAAGGAGTAGTGGGCATTTGTGTCTAATTTCTGATTTAAAAAAAAATTCCAGCTTTTGCCTGTTTGATATTATGCTTACTTTGGTTTTACTATACATAGCCTTAATAATGTTGAGTTATGCTCCTCTTATTCTGATTTTCTGCAGTGATTTTATTAGAAATGGGTGCTGCTTTTTGTCTAATGCTCTTTCAGCCTCTATTGAGATGATGATGTGATTTTTTTTTTGGTCCTAAGTTCTATTTATGTGGTGATAACATGTATTGATTTGAATATTTTGAACCAGCCTTGTTTTCTTAGGATGAAACCAACCTGGTCATGGTGTAAAATTTTCTTGATGTAGTTTTGAATAATTATAGCTATTTTGTTTACAATATTTGATTCAATGTTCATCAATGGTATTGGCCTACAATTTTATCTTCTTGAGAAAACTTTATTTGATTTTGGTGTTAAAGTGATACTGGCCTCATAGAAAGAGTTTTAAAACATTATTATTTCAATTTCATAGAATTACTTGTGAACTATTGTATTTTGTTCTTCTGTAAAAGTTTTGCTCAATTTAGTCGGGAGTCTATCTGGTTTTGGATTTTTGATAGTAGACTTTTTATTGATGTTTCTATCTTTTTGCTTACTATTGATCAGTGTAGGTTATCTATATAATCTTCATTCACTTTAGGTAGGTTTTATGTGTATAGATTTCTTTTGATTTATTCAATGTTTCCTCATTTATTGAAATATAATTTTTCAAATAGTTATGTTGATCCTCTGAATTTCTCATTTGTCTGTGGTGATATCTCCTATTTTATTTCTGATTTTAATAATTTCAGTTGATTCTATTTCTTTTGGTTAAGTTGGATATGGAATTGTTAATCTTATTTTTTGCAAAGAACCAGTATTTTCTTTTGTTGATACTTTATATTATTATTTTTGTTGTTGTGT
This sequence comes from Muscardinus avellanarius, assembly GCF_963383645.1. Taxonomy (NCBI): domain Eukaryota; kingdom Metazoa; phylum Chordata; class Mammalia; order Rodentia; family Gliridae; genus Muscardinus; species Muscardinus avellanarius. The sequence continues at coordinate 61,617,076 of NC_137792.1, read as the reverse complement.
ATCTTATTTAATTTATTTCTGCTCTAATTTTAATTTATGTCCTCCTTTACTGGCTTTGTGATTAGACAATTTATGTTTTACTAGGTTCTTGATGTGTGCCATTAAGATTTTTATGGTGACTTCCTGTTTTTCTTGTATGGGTACTTTGTGCCATAAATTTTTCTCTTAATACTCCATTCAAAGTGTCCAATAGATTTTGGTACATCATATCTTTCTTTTTGTTCAATACCAGGTATTTTAAATTTTTTGCTCTTATTTCTTCTCTGATGCAGTCCTAATTTAAGAGTGTATCATTCAGTTTCTATTTATTTATGTAATTTATTTTGGTCTTTATGTTGTTGATTTTTTCTTTCATTCTGTGTAATCTGAAAAGAATCAGGGAATTATATTACATTTTTGTAATATATTTGGAATATGCAACATGTTTGGAAGATTCTCTGAAATTATTTCTCTGAAAAGTTTTCTGATACCCTTGGTTTGTACTTTTAGACCTTCTTCAATGCCTTTTGTCCTCAACTTAGAATGGTTCATATTATCCCATATTTGTTGGATATTTAGGTTATGTTGGTGTAATGTTTTCTTTTTATTGTTGACTGTGGATTCAATTTTGGTTGAACTGTCTTCCAAGAATGATATGCTGTTTTCCATGTGGTCTACCTGCAAGAGTTTGTGTCTATGGTAGTTCTCATTTCATTTATTAACTTCATAATTTCATTTAAAGCCTCTTTCTGTTTGTTTCTTAAAGTCTCAATTTTTCCATTCATTTCCTGCACACTAACTTTAAGGCCTTTTATCATAATGAAAATTAAAATTCAGTTTTTCTTCTTACATTTTCTGTAGATCATTATTGGTTATTTTACTTGTTGAGTTGTGGAAGTATATTTTTTCTTACTGTTTCTTGTTATCATATTTCTAGAGTTCTCAAATTTGTGTTTCTGTTGTCTTGGCTTCTTCTTGCTCTTTTAAGCACTATATCTATTTGGTATTCTTTATTAGAAAGTCTATACTGGGGGTATATATTTGCTTCTAACTCTCTGAATAATAATCAAATTTTGAACTTTTCCCCAAGAGCCTCTTTAACTAGGTATAATTTTTGGTGCAGAAAAATAGAAGTCTCTGATTGGCTGCAGGCTGATATGCTCTGGAGGCCCAAACTCCTCAGGGCCAGAGATGATGATATTCTGTTCAAATCCTGAAGTCTAATGGTAGAGATTTTTTGTCCCACAGATATAACCACTGCTCTGCTGATTGTAAGGCCATTATAATGAAGAACAGTGACCTCTGACATCTGCACCTAGTGGTTTTAGGCTTAGAAATGCCAGTTATTGCTATGTTTCTAGGTTTCTGCCCAGGTTGTTCAGCTTTGATTGTCCCTGGGACACCAGCCCTGCTTTGCATGATAAGATCATGTGGCATACTGTTAGTCACTAACATATATGCATCCCAGGCACAAACAATGCTGGCAGAAAGAATGGTGAGTTCCCATCGTATAGCTGTTATCAAGTGAAATTCTGCCATGCTCCTGATCTCCTGACCTCCAAGTGTGGTCTGGCTAAAATGGCACCCCTTTCACTATTCTCCCAAGGAACAGGCTCTGGCAGTGGGAAATTTTATAGTTCTAATCCTTGGACTTGGATGACTCAGTTATTTAGACCCTGACATCACTGCTGCTCTGGGTGGCTGAGATCACCTGAGTCCTTGTTGGCTTCTGGTCTTGGAGCTTATAGCACCCAAACATGGCCAAGAGCAAGTTTATTACTATCTGAGCCTTCAAGCTATTATCAGCTAACCTAAGTTAGCTGACACCACAGACACCAGAGATGAGTGTCCTGGGTGTTCTCTGAAGAACCTACACGGGCTTGTGAACTGCAGACTCTGTGTTCCTCCCACCTGAATGTCTCTAAGGGCTGTCTGCTAACTGACATTTCTGATGTATCCAACAGTAGCCCTCAGCTCCACCTCTATAGGGGTAAATTGCAAAGTCTCAGACCCTGAAGTCTGTTTCTTACCACATGAGTCCCTGTGCCTATGTAGGGTGGTATCCCGTCTGGATGGCTTGTTAACTTTTGGTCTTGATGAGCACCATTCCTGGTCACTGGCGGAAGAAATGGGTTCAGCTGCAGCTGCAGGGTCTGGCTGGGTCATCTGAGTAGCCAGATTTTTGTTAAGCCTAGAGAGAAAAGCCAACTGCTTTTGATGATATTCTGTAGTCGCTGGTTTAAAAATAACTTATTGCTACTTTGCTTGAGGTGTATTGTAACCACAGTGTCTACAGCAACAGCGCTGGTACAATCTTGCCAAGATACCTCTGCCATCACTCTCTATTCACAAGGTGGCATGCGTGAAGCTCTTTACAGTCCTATGCTCTATTTTTTTCTCTGATTCAGTTTTGTTTCAATTTTCATTGTTTTGTTGAGTTTCTTGTTGTTTTTCTTCCCTTGTTAAGAAGCATTCTTCCCAGTAGTTGAGTTTTAAGTCTTGGAGTGATTAAAATATGCAGTCTTCCTCTAGGTTGCTATCTTAGAATCCATTAATTTTTATTTTTTTTATGTTTTAAATTTTTATTGGTGCATTATATTCATACATCATATTGGGGTAAAAAACTTGTGTGAACATACATGTACACATCACCTACCCAACTCTAGATGAAAAATAAAATCCTGTAGAGAAGCAAACAAGACAACTTGAATGGTAGGATAAGAGGGGGGAAGAAGGAAATTCTCTAAAACACACAATGTACTTAAACATATCAAAGGAATCCATTGATTTTTATATTATAACAACATTTTTACTGCATTTAAGAATGTAGAAACAATCCAAAAATCTATAAACTAATGAATGGTAAAACAAATTAGTGTGTCCATACAATAAAAGATTCATTGTCTAATAATAAAAATGATCAAAACAAAGGAATTCCATAAGGATAAATTTTGAAATCATTATGCTAAATAAAGGGCATCAGACACAAAATTCTATGTCCTGTATTATCTATTTGTAATTTTCAGAGTCGACAGACCCATAGTGACAAGAAATAATTAGGATAATTGATTACTAAAGACTGAAGAAAAGAGTGAGTGAGGAGCAATTTTTAATGGGTATGCAGTTTCTGTTCAGGGTGATAGAAATATTCTAAATTTGTAATCATGGTTTTACTACTATAAATATTCCAAAAATAATTGAAATTTACTTTGAACAAATTAGATAATACATGAATTACATCTCAACAAATCTGTTGAAATATAAAAAAGCTTTCATATCATAATTTTAATACACAATTTAATAGCTACTATCCCTGTTGTATAAATATATAACATTTATTTAACTAACTTCCTATTGAAAATATTTAAATTGCTTTGGAATATTTAAACATTATAATGATTGCATTCATGAGAATTCCATAGCTACCTGCAATGAGTACATTTATGAGAATTGCCATAGCACGGCAAATAAACTTTCTTATATGTCTAAGATAAATTTCTAGAAGTAGACTATCTAAACCAAAGATGCAAATATTTTAATTTTGATAGATATTGACAAATCCTTTTTAATAGTGTCTATATAATTTTTGATGCCCCAAAATGTTACATGATCCCTACCCATTTCAATAATTTTCTTCTAATACAGTTCATTGTCTTTTATTGTTTCTTTAATCATCAAATATTTATTCTTACTTATTCTTTGTGTCTATATTTTTAATTTTTGCATATTATTTATATTCATATATAATATTTTAATTTTAATTTTTGGTACTGGGTATTGAACCAAGTGGCTTTCTAGCTTTCTACCACTGAGTTACATCCCCATCCCTTTTATATTTATTGATCAAATTTGAAAAAGTGTCTTGCTAAGTTGCTGAGAGTCTCATTAAGTTGTTGAGTCTGATCTTAAACAGACAATTCTCTTACTTGATATGAAAGGCAAGCACAATTACAAATAGCTTATATATTTTTATTTTTACTATCTTATTGGTTTATTATAATCTTATAGTTGCCTGCCAAGACATCCTGCTGCCTCGGCATCTATGTGTTGAGACCCCCACTCCACATAGTTAATCGGCAGAACGCCCCGAGAAAGAGGTATCGTCTCTGGCCAAAATATCCCCCACTTTTACCCTTCATGACTATTAATATTTCCTTTAACTTTCTACACGAATTGCTCCAGTGATGTGAAATCAGGACTATAAATAGAAATTGAGTCCGTGGATATAAATTTTCTAATAATTTGCCTAAACGTCCTTGGCTTTGCTCAAGAGTAAGGAAAAAACTGGCCAGAATTCAGATGCTGTGATAAGCATTCCAACTGCAGCAATTACAAAGGGTCTCTGACCCTCACTATCACTAACTTAGGTTAAGCTATTAACTCCGGTAACCGATAGCTCAGTTTAAGGAAACTTTGTTTACCCTTGAGATCCTGCCTAGAGACAGAGAAGATAAAATTTTGTGTGTGACTTCGAAGCAATTTAGTTGATGAACAACTTAGTTGCCAAAATACAATAGAGCCAAGGAGAAAGATTGTTGACCTTCACGCCCAGTGTGAGCGTTCCCCGAAACAGGGAGAATGCCGCATGGCTAGAAATGAAAATGACAAAATAAAGGACAGATATTCTAAATATATATGTATGAAGGAAAGGAAATACCGTAAGAGTAAGAAAGCACTTTTTCATGAAGAAGAGCTTATCATAAGAACGTCCCGACTGGGAAAGAAAGGAATTAGAAAGTTAGAAGCAGGTTGCAGAGGGTTTGTGATAAGGAAATGGATTATTAGAGACCAATAGGCCTTTAATAGGCTTTTTGTCTAAAAAAGAGTGTTCAGCAGTCAAGGAAATACATCTGACAACTAAATCCAAGAACTTCACAGTGTTATTTGTGGTGTCTTATTTGCCAAGCTGTGTTGTGAGTTTTTGTAAGCTTTCAGACTTCAGAAGGCAAAACGGATGAGATCTGAGAGACTCCCATCGCATCTCCCTGGACCGCCACAGCTCCCCATGCTTGTCATATGGATATAGATGGAAACTTCAAAAAAGAAAGCAAAAGAAGATTCCATGAGAAGGCGTATTCTCCAAGCCCTGGGCCTTGGGCGTGCCTGTATTGCCTTTGGAATTTACCTTTGGACCTGCCCTGCTGCAATATCGAAAGAAAGATCCGGAGCTTATCTCCTAAATGCTGGACTAGTCATTTACTTTGTTTATATGTAATCCACTATTGTTTTGCTGTGATTGCCCCCCTTCCCTTTCTTTTTTTTCTCTCCTATTATTAATCTCACTGGTTAAGGGTATAAATTTCTCTGGGCTCCTGTAATAAATTGTCATTGGCTCAAGAAGCCTTTGTCCACCTCAAATTCTTTCCCAAGCGCCGTACCTAAAAACTTAGGGAATTCATAGAGGGGAAGGAATTGCTGCAGATAAGTTTCTGCAGAACTCCACCTGCCTTTTGTCCCATCTTTCTGAGGATTTGACCGGGAGCTGACAATAACGACCCAACTGAGATTAGTCGGCGACAGTTGCCCACAGCACTTGGTGAGCTTTCCTCAGCTCCCTCTCATCTCCCCCTTCCTCATACATGATATTAAGATTGGCATTAGTATTCTCATATATGTACATAGTGTCATTGCGATTGTTTTCATTATTAATCCTCTTTTCCCCACTTCCCTAGACCAATTGCCTTGTTCCACTATGGTTTTTCCTCTATTGTCTAATGTAATTCTCATATCTTGATTACTACCTAGCTCCACATATGGGAGAAAAATATGATCCTTCACTTTCTGTGAATGGCTTATTTGACTTTGTGTGATAGTCTCGAAGTCCATCCATTTTCCTGCAAATGATGTAATTTTATTGGTCTAATCATTGAGTAGTTTTTCTTTATGTATCTGGGGATGGAACCCAGGGGTATTAGACCTCCGAATTACACCCCCTACTTTATTTTTTATTCTTTATTTTGAAATAGGGACTCACTAAGTTGCAGAGGACATCACTAAGTAACTGTCCGTGAAAAATGATCCCTTGGTCTTAGCCTCCTGAATGCTAGGATTACAAGCATTTGCCACCACTCACTCCAGGGTATCATTGAGTAATTTTGTATTGTGTGTATATATTTCAGGTTTGTAATCCATTCACCTTTTGATGAATACCTAGGTTGATTACATAATTTTGCTATTCTGAAGTGTTCTGCTAAGCTTTAATATATTTCATCAGTTGAAATTATGTTTCCTTTGTATATGTGTGTGTTTTATTGTTTTTGTACTTTTCAAAAAGTACAAGACATTATTTTAATTTAGAGAAAATGAGGTGTATATGATATATTACCTAGCTCTATATATTCTATATTTGGATAAATTAATATTTAGAATACACTTCTTTTGATTAGACACAATTATATATAGTCCTCAAATTATAAATTTATTATAAGTTTAAATTATATGTCATAAATCCATTTAATTAATTTAATACATATCCTTCATAGCTTAGAAAGAGTATATACTGTAAAATATCAGTTGTTTCCCTTTTGATTTTCTGGAAGACTAGGAATGGCTATTTTGCTGCTGCTCCCCATTACTTCATAATAATATCATATTATATACTACTAGCATGAGGACAGATTGAAATTGAAATTCAAATTATGATTTCTACTGAAAGTGTATCACTTTCATATTATTTTAAAGCTAAAAGGCATATTTTGAACCAATATAAATAATGTTCTCTTCCTAGTCATAGCTACTGAATTAATGATGACTTTTAGGACTATGTCTCTTCTAAGAATTTGTCACAACACATTTTTTTCTAATGTGATTTTCTTGTTAGATATTACCATCACTAAAAATGAAAAAAACTTGAGCCAGGTGTGGTGGCCCATGCTTGTAATTCCAGTATTTGGGAGGTTCAGATAGAAGGATAACAGGTCAACAGCCAACCTCAACTACTTAGGGAGGTCTTCTGCAACTTATTGAGATCCTGCTCCATGACACAGAATAAAAAATAAGGCTAGGGGTATAGCTCAGAGATAGAATTCCCCTGGTTTCAATTCTTAGTACTGTAAAAACAATAATAAGAATAAAGGAAAATTTGGGCTAGAAATATAGCTGGGTTGAGAGAATGCTTGCTTAGCATGCATAAAATTCTGGGTTTCATTCTCAGTTCAGAGGAAAAAAAGAGAGAAACTTCATGTTGAAATAGGTTATATAACTTGATTAAGCCCCCATAGTTTATAATTGATAGATCAAGGGTTCAAAATCTGGTATGCTTTGTTACAACATATGTAATTTTCCACACTCAGCTAGCATGCTGAATTTTCTAGTAATGATAATATATTCTGATTTTTCTAGAATAAAAAAAATGAATGAATGAAAACATTACAAATCAAATTGCTGCCAAATTTAAAGATGAATATTCTTGTATATAAATGATGTGTCTAACTATATAGGATATTCTGCCTAGTATGGTACTGAGTTACATCTAGTAAAAGAGTCCAAACTGAACTGAAGGGTGACTTGCTTTCAGCATAATTTAGGAGTGATTCACATTTTGAGTGAAAATTTAGGCAAATATGATATTTGGATTCAAAGTGTGTGTGTGTGTGTGTGTGTGTGTGTGTGTGTGTGCATATGCGTATATGTGTGTATGTGTAACTCAACAATCCAAAATAGCTAAGCTTTAATATTTTCCTGAGAGTCATAAAAGAACAGAACAAAATGAATATTTTTGTGGTATTGTAGTATCTATTAGTTTTATTTGTCACTTACCTTTTTTTGGACACTAAGTCGAATTGCACTTCTTGACAACTTGTGATTGTGTAGACTGCTTCACTAATTCTATATGATGAATGAGAACAGAAGTAACTATGTCACTTACTCATCAGATCATTCAATAAATAATGTAAGAATGTACTGATACATTTTTCCCTCTGGCCTGCTGACAAGCAATGCCACAAGTTGATAGTTATTTTGACATCTTGAGAGAATGAGGACCTACAACAGCAGAGTCTCCATGTGGAACAATGATGGATCTGTCAACTCAGTAAATAATAAACGTATTATTTTATATGATTGGAATTTAAGGATTGTTTAGTACTGTAACATGACATAACATCTTGACCTATATTGCATTCTAAATATTCATAGTGGCTTGTGCAAACTCTGGCTTTAACACACAGGATATTTATCAACACTCCCTAAGAATAATTTAACTTTTTATACATTTAGTAAAAGTAACACATTTTACTCGAATTTTTCTTACTCTTTACTTCCCAACCATCTATTAATCATAGTTCCTGCCCCAGACAAAATATGTCGGTACAAATCTACTTGACTTGTTCCATTACAGTTTGAGCATTCATGATCTATTTTTTTAGTGGTACTGGTGTTCCTGGAAACCCTTTTATCTCTGGGCTAAATTCCCAGACCTATTTTATATTTTTATTTGGAAACAGCGTCTCTTAAGCCAGTGAGGCTGGCTTCGAACATGCGCAATTCTCCTGTCTCCACCTCCCAAGTGCCGGGATTACAAGCGTGTGCCACCATGCCCCATTTATTCATGATCTATTTGGTGTGGTGAGGTATACTCACAAGCTTCGCTCATCTCAGTACTCTCACCTTTCCTAATTGGGCTACATGACTCCACATACAGAGTTTTGCTATTAGATTAACCTCTGCCAGACTTTTATTTCTTATTGATTGATTGATTGATTGATTGATGGTACTGGGAATGGAACCCAAGGGAATTTTATTCTCTGAGCTATGGCCCATGCCTTGTTTTTTTCCTCTTTGTTTTAAACACTGTCTCAATGAGTTGAAAAGGACTTCACTAAGTAGCTGAGGCTGCCCTTGAACCACGATCCTCCTGTCTCAGCCTCCCAAATGCTGATATTACAAGCTTGTACCACTACGCCTGGCTGACTTTCTTTTATTTTTATGGTAGACAGTGACTTATATATCACTATTTCATTGTCTATGATTTTTTTACTTAAAAATGGAAAATTGAAAGATAAAGAAGAGATAATGACAATAAACTGTTAGATATTTTTAAAGTAGCATATTGGAAAATTAGCACAAGAAGCTTGAAAAAATAACTTTTGTGGTGCTGAAAATTGAACCCATGAATCTATATATGCTAAGTATTTGTCACATGATTGTGGGGAAATAAGTAAAATTAAGATAGCTGAAACTTTATGATTATTCTAGAACTTCTGATTGTGGCAACATATTTGGAAAATTGTAATGTTATTTGCATGGACTTTTGTAAAAGATAATTTGCAATGCCAATAGCCAAGAAATCAACCATTAACTAATTAATGGATAAATAGTATGTGTCATGTGCATACAATAGGATACTATTCAGCCATGAATAGAAGGGAATCATAATGTTTGAAACAGAATAGATAGAAATGAAGATCTCCAGATATTTTAAGTGAAACTAAACAGACACAGAAAAAGAAGTAATATATGAGCTTACTCATCTGTGGAATTGAAATACAGTTAAAATACAGAAATTAATAGTAGATAGTGTTTAGTAGAGGCTGGATAAATTAGGGAAATATATAAAAGTTATTCAATGGGTATTAATTTATAGTTAGATCAAAGCAAGATGTTTTGATTTTACTGTAAAATGGTTATAAGCACCAGTAATGTAACATAGATTTCAAAAAGCTACATAAAACTTTTGAAAAATTTTGCAATAAGAAAATGTTAAATGTTTGAGGAAATAAATAAGTTTAACCTAATTTAATTATACAACATAGACACATACATATTTTAAGATTACATGGTATCCCATTAATATTTTTAATATTATTATGTTTTTCTGAATAAGCTAAAAGTATGTTTAAAATTTTTAAAAAGACATTTTATCATGAATGCAATGAAGAGATGATGGATATAGACAATGAAATGATATCAAATACACCCTGGTTAACATAGCAATTATCTTTTTGTACTGTATCTGACAGCATTCATTTTATGTCTGTATTAAAATAGAAATAGAATTTCTTTTATAAGTTTTCTCAAGGAGGATTATGAAAGGCAATAACCATCAAATATACTAAAACCAGGTGATAGTATTATTCAGAATTATTTGACTTTATAAAGTCAAATCAAAATAGAAGAAAATATAATAATTCTACCAAATGCTATTGGCATATGTAACTGACTCACTGATTTCTTTAGTTGTCACCTTGTCATATATTAATTGTGTTTCATATTATATATTACTATTGTTTACAGAAGCTTTTTGCTACTTTCAAAAAGCCTTTTTTATCTATGAATCACTCTATAAATAACTTGTCATATTATTTAAAATATTTGACATTTTTTCTTGTTGGGTCTTGATTTCCTGATGTTTACAAAAAAGTGTGTGTGTATGATGGAGAGATCAGCTGATATCCTCAACCTCTTATTACAAATCTTATCAGGTTGTATTTTCCCTCAAGTATTAGATTACTTAACTTTGGAGGTACAAAGTTTTAAAGAAAGAAATTGTTCTTTTATAAAATAAAAGTACTGAAAATGACAAATAATGAAGTAGTTAAGATCTAAATATCCTTAGGGACCTGTAGATGAAGTCTGATGGTAAATTCAGAGGAAAATGAGGTAATGTAGGATTATTTACTTCTTAAGAAGCAACATGAACCATTAAGCACATACCAAATGTCCGCTAACCACTGTTATTAATGAAAATTTACTTTTATGTTTTCCTATTTCTTTCTTTCTTTTTCCTTTTTGGTGGTACTGGGGGTGGAACCCAGAAGCTTTCTACCTCCGGGTTATACTCGCAGACCTTTTTTATATTTTATTTGGAAACAGGGTCTCACTAAGTTGCTGAGAGCCTCACTCAGTAGCTGAGGCTGGCTTCAAACCCATGCGATCCTCTTGTCTCAGCCTCCCAAGTGCGGGGATTACAAGTGTGTGCCACCACGCCGGGCATTCCTATTTCTTTATAAAAGAAAGGTTAAGGCTTAATAAGATACAATGCCTATGGGATTAAGGTATCAACCCTGATATTATCAAGGTGAGTAGAAATATCTCACAACATTGTGATATCTGGAGAGGAATAACCCCCTTCAGAGTTTAAACTGTTCTACCAATATCTTTGCTCCTTTTAACATAATTTCCATTGAGAGGCTTTGCAAAGAAGTTCAAAGAAAGTATTCTTTGTCTAAACTAGTGTGGCTAAGATATTATTTAAATGATAGAAGAAATACCAGATACACATGCCCAGTTGTGCTGGTGCATGGCTGTAATCCCAGTACTTTGAAGACTGAGACAGGAGGATCACAGGTTTGGGTACAGCCTCAGCAATGTAACAAAACTCAGCAACCTAGTAAGGCCCTATTTTAAAATAGAAAATAAAAATAGATCTAGTGGTGTAGCTCAGAAAAAGAATGTCTCTGGCTTCAATACCCAGTAACACACACACACACACACACACACACACACACACACACACAAGCTATACCAATTTATTACATCACATCACACCTGACTAACCAAGTATCTTTCTATATTCCTTTTTTGCCACTTTTTACCTAAAGAGGTATTAGTAAGTCATCAAAAGTTTGGTACCAGACAAATGAAACTGTTATGTGAGATTATCAATGTTAATATTGTATAAATTGCTATAATACTAGATGTCAACCAGTAAGCCAAGCGTGGGAAGGAGGGATGGGGAGGGAATGGGGTGGGGATCGTGGTAGGGGCTAACTGGGCGAGATGTGCATGTATGTCTACAAAAGTATTTTCTTTATACCACTATGATGTATGAATACATTGCACCAATAAAAAATAAATTAAAAAAAGAGGTATTAGAACTGCATAAAAGTTTGAAGGCTATATTCAAAAATAAATCTTTTGCACACCAAAATTTGTTTTGGGTCTACTTAGAAAGCCCAAACTATGCATAAAGAAAGAATGAAAGTACTGAAAAAATGAACAATTCCAGTGTCAGTTTTCAAACAATGGGTGTGAAAGCAAAATGACAAAAACTCTTATATTTTGGAGAGATAATTAGGTGCACCATAGACACATAGGATTTTCCATAAAACATTTAGAAGATGGACAAGGTTAACCACTTTTTTTTTCTTTGTTGACGTCATGCTGATATAAAATCAATAGTAAATATAGTTGTTTGTGTCCTAACACAAATCAACAAAGTAATATCAAACTGTAGAAGTGTTCATTTTATTCATGTAATTCACTCTCTGTTTAAAAATGTGTTTCATTACAGAATATATTTGATATAGTTGTAAAGATTATTAATGTAATTCATTTTATACCTTTAGATGCATGCTTTTTTAATATATTGTGTGACAAATTATACATAAAGCACTTACTGATGTAAGATGATTATATTCATTAAAAGCATTTGTCCAGTCCTTTGAGTTAAAAACTTCACTAGCTAGTTGTTTGAAAACTAACACTAGAATTGTTCACTATATTTTATGAAATATCATTTTTTCCTGAAAAAATAATATAGAAAAAAACTATATACACAATTGAGTATTCTATAGAAATTTCCTAAAAACCATAAAAAATTAACTTGGCAATTCTAGAAAATTATCGGAAAGTTGCTTCAGCTAACAATAATATTTTATATTTTAATTGAAAATTAGACATGAAATTTTCATGTTTGACACCATAAGTTTTAGAGCTACCAATATTTAAAGCCTGTTCTCATGAGAGGTAATAATATTGAAAATGTGAAGCTATATTTTTCATATGGATATGCAATAATGTTATCCATGTGAATAAAGCAATTTTTTCATCACACAAATTTTTTATTGATTTAGTTTCACATTTCAAATTGGAATTACCTCAGAAATTTCTAATTGTCAAGTGCTATTTCTGTATAAAATTTATTTGATACCCTACACAAAATATTTTTTAGCCAAAATATTGGGTAAAATTTTACCCAAAATATTGGGTAAAAATACCCAAACATATTTGAAAAGGTAATTAAAACACCATTTTATTTTCTACCAAGATATTTGTAGATAATTGGATTTTTCACACCTATCAATCAATATAGGATGTCATCATATATGAAAATGGAAAAGAAAATATGAGAACACAATTGTCTTTGATTACTCTACATATTAAAGATGCTTAAAAAATAAAACAATGCCACTATGTTTTTTAGTTAAATTTCACTTTGAAAAAAAAAGTTTTTCATATAATATAATATTTATTTTAACATGTTATAGGTTTCTTAGTGCTGTACTTAAGTGAACTAATAGACAATTTTATAGTTTTTTGGTTTATTTTCTAATATGGTAAATAGACACATTTTCCTTAAATAAAGGCACTTTATAGTCTATAATAATTATTGAAAATGCAATGAAGTCAAGTACAAAATGTTACAAGATTGTTGACCTGTTATTTCATTTTTAATCATTGCATAGTATTACAAGACAAAAGAGTAGTATTATTGCTTAGCCAATCGCTCATTGAAAGAAATTTAGATTATTAACTTTGTAACAATTTTAAATACTATATTTTTTCTTCTTGGGGTTTTCTGAGGTCATCATTTTCTTGTAGATTTTGTATACTTTGTGCTCCATTTAGGAATGACCCCCTTAAGGATTTTTTATTTAATGCCCGATTCAACCATCAGAATTCAATTCCCATACCACATTAATAGACCTAAGCCAAAACTAAAGAACCCTGCTTTTATTTCTTTGTCTCATGGTCTGCATGCATTGGTGCACTACTATTTTCTGGAATAACCTTCCAAAGTTCTTAATTCATGCTTTTTTGTGTGAAAATCAAGGTTAAAACAGCCATGAAAATACTCGATAAATGATAGATTAACACATTAGCTTTCCTACTTCTTAGCTTTATGATCAAATGTAAATTGTGTATATTTCTTAAAATATTTTATTGTAGTTTAGTTTAGAATAAGGTGGATGAATTACTTATACCAATGATGTTCAGGAAGATATTTCAACACATAGAGTGTGAATAATTAAATCCAGACTTTCTTTATCTATTTGACTCTCAACTTTTTAAACCTCTATTATTCTACATTCAGTTTGAAATTTTTAGCTTTCATGTGTGAAATATAATGTATGGTATTTGTCTTGTCTTTTTGTATCTAGCTTATTTTCCATAACAGAATGTGTTTCAGTTTCATCCATTTTACTGCAAAAGAGAGTATTTAATTTTTTTTCTTTTAATTTTTTTATTGGTGCACTGTATTCATACATCATAATGGAATAAAAATAATACTTTTGTAGACATACATGCACACATCACCCAGTTAGCCCATTCCCAATCCCCACCCCGTTCCCTCCCCATCCCTCCTTCCCATGCTTGGTTTAGTGGTTGACATCTAGTATTATAGCAATTTATCCAATATTAACGTTGATAATCTCACATAACAATTTCATTTGTCTGATACCAAGCTTTTCATGACTTAAAGATAACATTTCAATATTTCTTTCTGCTTTCTTTCTTACCAGAGAATATTTCTTTCTTTTTTTTTAAGGTGAAACTATCATATATTTATTTATTTATTTTTCACAAAAAATCTATACTAATATGAAATATGGCCTCTAGATACCCAAAACTATCTTGAAAAAGAACAAATCTAGGAGATGTATATTTTCTGATTTCAAACCATATAAAGCTACAATAATTGAAACAGTGTAGTAATGTTTTAAAGGCAGATATATAAACCACTGGAGTTAAATAAAAGCCTAGAGATAAATTCGTCCATATATTGTCAAGTTATTTTTGACAAGGTTTCCACGAATATTTGATGGAGGGAATAATTATCTTTTAACTTAATATTGTTGAAAAATAATAATTACATGAAAAAGAATAAAATTGGACCCTTACCTAACACCATATACAAATATTAACTCAAAATAGATAAAAGACCTAAATATAAATCTTAAGACTATAAACTTTTAGAAGAAAATATGGGTCATAGAACCTTACAACATTGAAATTGGCAGTGATTTCTTGGATATGATTTCAATGGCACAGGCAACAAAAGGGTAAACAAACTCCCTAAAAAATAAAAACATATTGTATATCCAAAGACAATGTAAACAGAGTTAAAAGTTACTGATAGAATGGGATAAAATATTTCCAAATGCTACATCTGAAGGTATATTAATATTCCAACTAGAAATCCTAAAAATTAACAACAATAAAGGCAAACAATAAAATTTAGAGATAGGTAAAAGACTAACATAAATAATGAATCTCCACAGATAACCAATCTTAGTTGTCTGTTGGATGGAAAATCTTGTTTCTCTGGTTCTGGTGTGTGTTACCTATTTCTTCTTTGTAGTTCATCTCTTTGAGTATTTTCTCTAGTGCTGGTTTTGAAGACATAAATTCCTTCATTTTCTGTTTGTCATGGAAGCTTCTTATTTTTCCATCTAATTTGCTAGAAAGTTTTGCTGGGTAGGAAATTTTTGGCTGGAAGTTGTTTTCTTTCAGAGTTTGGAATATGTTACTCCAAGCCCTTCTGGCTCTCATGACTTGGTTTGGGAAGTCTGGAATGATTCTAATTGGTTTGCCTCTGAATGTCACTTGGCCCTTTGTTTTTGTTGCCTTTAAGATTCTCTGCTTGGCTTCCACATTGGTCATTTTGACAGTTATGTGGCGTGGGAATCCTCTTCTCCGATCCTGTCTAAAGGGAGTTCTATAAGTTTCCTGGACCTGTGTATCGACCTCTTGCTCTATGTTTGGAAAATTTTTTGCTATTATTTCTTTGAAGAAATTACTTACCCCTCTGGTTTCACCTTCTTTTCCCTCCTCTATTCCAAGTATTCTTAGGTTAGCTCTCTTAAAATGGGCCCATATTTCTTCAATGATAGATTCCTGCTGTGTTTTTGTTTTCTAAATTAGAAACTATGCGTTCATTTTTGAATGATCTTCTTCTAAGATCAAGATTCTATTCTACATGTGGTCTAGTCGGTTGTTTGTACTTTGAATTGAGGCCTTTACTTCATTAATTGCATCCTTATCTCTTTTTGACTCTCTGAATTCTTTTTGAAACACCTCTATTATTTCTACGGTTATTTTTCTGATTTTATCTTCTAGATATCTCTGAATTTCTGTTTTATCAGGTTCTGATATTGTGGTGTTGTGGGCATTCATTGCTCCATTGTTATTTCTCTTTCCTATGATTTCGGAAGTTTGTGTCTTCTCTGGTTTATTTCCTTGGGTCACTACAACTTCACTTAAGGTGCTCTGGATCTCGAGTCTGTGGTATCTCGGTCCCCACTACTCCTGTACTGGGTTGTATCGCAGAGTCTCAGACCCAGGGAGTCAATTAAGGCTGCTTTAGACCATGGGGGGGGTGACAGGTTGGGCGTTCTCCTATGGTGTGATATTTCTGCCACCACCACTCCCTCACTGGGTCAAGTCACTGGGAATGCAGTACTGGGATTTTTCCTCTAGGGGCTGCAATTTGACTCACTGTTTGTTGAGTGTGCTGATGGAGCTGTAGTGGACTCAGTGAATTTGCTGCTGCTGCTGCCAGTGGCAATAGGGTGCCACTGCCACGACCTCAGCTGTGAGGCTGGTGTATTTCTTCTCTGTTTTTGAACTCCCCTCTGAGTCCCTGCAGGGTGTGCTGAGCCCAGCCACTGGAAGCTTTAGATGCTCCCTGCACTGAAAAATCTGCTGAATTCCTCCTGGCTGCTCCGCCGGCGGCTCACCTCGGCTTGCTCTCCGCCGCTCCTCTCTGGAGCCTGGTGGGCTGTTGAGTGCATTGGTCTGGTGGTGTCTGGTTAATTCGCCGCTGCCACCGGCAGTAAGGCGCTGCTGCCGCGTCCTCGGGTGTGAGGCCGGCATATCTCCTCTGTGTCTCTGGGCTCTGTTCTGAGTTCCCTCCTCTCTGGGGCCTGGTGCTGTAAGAAATGATGGCGCCTGCACCATTCCGCGCCGCGGCTCCGGCTGCAGCACTGCAGTCTGGTTTCTTTATGGCGCCTCGTTTTTCCAGCCCTCTTTTTCTCTGTCCCTTGTAATTACATTTTTTATTTCTCTGCTGATGGTATTTTTTTTTGTGGGTTTGGGGATGGAACCCAGGAGCATTTGGCCTCCAAGCTACACCCCCTGCCCTACTTTTATTCTTTATTTTGAAACTGAGTCTCACTGAGTTGCAGAGGTCCTCACTAAGTAGCTGAGGCTGTCCGCGAACCGTGATTCTACAGGTCTCAGCCTCCCAAATGCTGGGATTACAAGCATGCGCCACCATGCCCGGCTCTGCTGATGGTACTTTCTGGCTATGAAAGGCGTTGATTTTGTGGTAATAGAGATTGGTTGTTAGCAGGGCTCATAAGCCCCGCTTTCCTCCGTCGCCATCTTCCCGGAAGTTCTTAATTTTTCTTTATGTCTGAATATTATTCCATTGTGTATATATTGCATGTCTTCTTTATTCTTTCAGCATTCTTTATTTTGAAACAGGGTCTCTCTGGGTTGTAAATGGCCTCACTAAGTAGCTGAGGCTGTCTGAGAATTGTGATTCTCCTATCTCAGCCTCTCAAATGCTGAGATTGCAAGTATGCACCACCACACCTAGCTTCATCTTAGCTAATTTGAATAGTGCTTGGAATTTATTTTATATTGTTTTTTCATGCTACCACTAAATCACCTAAGTCATCTAAATTGGAAAATGACTTAATTGTATAAAAATATCGCTCCAAAGTTCTTTCTGTATTGTTATTTTGGTGTGGTAAGTTAAAAGTTCCCCCAACTTCTGAATTTTAGTTTGAGTGGTAAACAGTGTTGTCATTAGCTACCTTTAACTGAGAACAACTAAGTTATTTGCTATAAGAACATAATAATTTCAGGAAGATACAAACTAAAGTATTTCCTCTTCTGCCAGCAGAAAAATTATCAGAATTTATCTATGGGGTAAATGTAATATAACGACTAGATGGTTAAAGGCTATATAGCTGCACAATAGAATATCTCATTTGTTTTTATAGATAGAAGTAATAATTTTCCACTCTTGAAAAGTCTTACTTAGATATACTTTATAATGTAAAATTCACTCACTTAATATAGAAATAAATGGTTTCTGTTTTACCTCAATTTTGAAAATATGTAAAATGTAAAACAAAATTTCTCATTTTAACAATTTTAAATTTTCTAATTTAGCGATATTGTTTATATAAAAAGTTAAAATGTTATGCTTCAATCATTATCCTTTTATTTTTCTTTAATTACATGCATACAATTGCTATTTTTCTCCATACTTTCAATACTTCACTCTAATCACTTTTTTAGCTTGTATGGTTTTCATGGAGATGATAAATAATCCTCATATTTTCTCCTCTATTCATTCTTTCTTTGGCTTAAATTGAGATTTATTCTTTGTTTTTTATTTTCTGTAGAGGAAAACATTATATAACTAAAAATAAGATATATATTCATTCATTAATTTATTCTGTATATATATATTTTTTAAATTTATTTTTATATATTTTATTGGTGCATTGTAGTCAAACATCACAATGGAATTCAAGACTTATGAGGATATCCAAGCATACATCATCCAATTAGTCTTTATCCAATCCCCATCTCTCCATCCCATTCCCTCTCCCTCCCTCAATCTCATGCTTAATTTAGTGATTAACTTTGATATATTTGTTTTTGTACTTCATGTGTCTTAAAGAGATTCCATATTCTCCCATATCATCCCCTCAGATTGGTCACCTTAGTTGCTCCTCCATAGGGCCCTTTCTTCAACTAGATTTTCTCCTATTACTCATTTCTTCCTAGTTTTTGCATATTAGGCAAAACATTTTATTTTTATTTTCTGCGATATTTCTCTCCATATGCCCATCCAGTACTTCCCACACAGTATGTTTTCCAAATTCCCAAGCATGTACAGCAGTAGCAGTATACCTTTGAGGATATTTCTTTAAAATTATGAGGTGAATTGGACTGAATCTCTGCCTCTACCAAATACTGACCACTGCTGCCGCTGCAACAGCTATCTTGATCCTCTTCCAAGCACCTTTTTCACACAGCATCTTGTCCTAAATTCCGAAGCATGTGCGGTGGTAGCATTCTACCTTTGGGGTGATTTCTTCAAAGAGTCAAGGTGGACTGAATCAGATCTCTGTCTCTCCTGAATACTGGCCACTGCCATTGCTGCTGCCTCCACCATCTCAATTCTCTCCCAAACACTTTTCCCATACCGCATGTTGTCCAGAATTCCTGAGCATGAACGGCAGTAGCATTCTACCTTTGGTACAATTTCTTCAGAAGACCAGGGTGGGTTGGATCAGATATCTTCCTCTCCCAAATACTAGCTTCCACTGCCACTGCCACTGCTGCCGCTGCCATGGCCTTCTTCCAGGTTCTCCTCTGAGCTCCTTCCTTACATGATATGTTGTCCAGAATTCTTAATCATGTGCAGCAGAATCAGTCCCCTTTGTGGGGATATTTTTTTCCAAAAGTTCATGGTCAATTGGATAGGATTTGTCTGCTTCTCCTGAATCCTGGCTGCTGCCACCACCATCTTGGCCCCTCTCCAAAATTTTTTAATAAGAAAAGACAGTATGTGTGTTTTCAAGATGTTGTTGGATCAAGTATTTAGCATCAATAAATTTTATCTCTCCTCCAAGAGCTGAGGCCCACAGCCTCACCACGTAGAGCAGGATCTGCTGTTCCCAGCACATCTTGGCCCCCAGCGCAGCATAGAAGAGTGCAGAGGCCAGGATGCGTGGCTAGGCTTTCCGCCTGGCACTGCAGGGCTCCTTGCACAACTTATGGATCATTTTTCTTACAAGGTATGTTGTTAAGAGTCCCCAGCATGCGCGGCTGAAGCAGTCTTTTCTCTAATCCCTTCTGGGATTTTATTCCAAAAATCACCTTTCTTGCTTGGCATGAGCCTTCTTGTCATCTTTCTTCTAATTCCACCGTTATCCACACTTTCTCCTGTATTCTAGATAGGAAATCATGGCTGAAAATGTCTCCTTAAGTTGTCTTAATCAGGTATTAAACCAAAATCTGGTGTCCAGGGCTTCTCCGATGAATGCATGTCCTTTTCTGTGGCTGCAGTCGCTGTCATCTTCCCTGATCTCGAAATATGATATTTAAAATGCATCTCAATGAGTGTTGTCCTCTGGGTTTTCTGGATCTGTGATTTTTGTGTCTGACATAAATTTGGGAGAAAATTTCAGTTGTTACTCTTTCAAGTAATTCTTTTATTCTTTTCTTGCTTTCTTCTCTTTTTGGTTTGCCATTGTGCACATACAATATGTTTTGTAGTTATTCCCATTTCTTGTATAACATTTTCAGTTTGGTAATTCGTTATTTTCAATATTTTGGGTATTTCTATTGAGATATCTTCATGTCCTGAGATTCTTTTATCAGCTCTATGCAGTCCACAAATAAGACACTCAAAGACAATCTTTATTTTTTAAAAATATTTTGAACATCTAGAATTTCTTTTTATATTTATTGAAATCCTCATGTCTTTATTTACACTGTGCATTTATTATTTTATGCTACCTACATTATACATTAGAGCCACAACCTACCTCATATTTGATGAAAATTCCAAATCTAATATTTGTAATATCTCTACCATACTGAAATTTGATTCTGATGCTTGTTATGTCTTTCTAAACTGTATTTGTTACTTTTAGTAGGCTTTTTTCTTTCTATCTGGCTATGATATGCATGGTGAAAATAAATGTGAGGGTGTTAAATTAAACTAATAATTTTTAATCTTATGTAAGACTATGCACTTTTTAGTGGAATAATATTCTAATTTGTTTTTGTTAGTCATGTCAATATGAAAGAAAATTTATAGTTCAGTGCTTGAAGTCATGACCAAAAGACAAAGTGCCTAATAATAACAATTTACTCTAATCTCAAACTATCCCAAAACAAATAATAAGTGGTTTTATTATTTAATGTTTAATTCTTGAGAGTAAATTAGATTTGTCATGAATATTTAATTTTCTATATTAAAAATAATCAGGTGTTTTTAAAGCTTTTATATTTTCAAAGTTCTTTCAGTATATGATATAACTTAAATATGTAACATGTAAATCAAAATTTACCTAATTAAAAAGGGAGCTTTTTAAATATAAATTAAATGATACTAATACACATATATTTCAATTTTTAAGTAATATTAAGATGTGTGCACTAGTACTTTAGATGTTTTTAGTCATATACCAAAAAAATCGACATTAGTTTAACTGAGTAGGATCTTGAGAAGACTGATGAAATCTGATGTTACTTTCTCAACTAAATCATTAAAATAGCTATTGCTGCATAACTTAAATATACATTTATATATATAAATTTAATTTTTAAAATTTTCTCTTATTTTTTATTGTTGCATTGTGTTCATACATCTTAATGGGATAAAAATATTTGCGTAGACATACATGCATACATCAGCCAGTTAGCCCCTATCAAATCCCCACCCCATTCTCTCCCCATCCCTCCTTTCCATGTTTGGCTTAGTGGTTGACATTGATTTGTTTAAGTATATCATGTGCTTTAGAGAGTTTCCATTTTTCCCCTCCCATTCCCTGTGTTAGGTTGCATTATTTGGTCCTCTACAGGATCACCTTTTTCACCTGGAGTTCCTTCTATGACCCATTTCGCCTTAGCTTTCACATATAGGGAAAGCATCTGACTTCTTTTTTTGACTGACTAATCTCACTTAGCATAATGTCCTCCAGTTCCATCCATTTCCCTGAAAATGATGGAACTGTGGTTTTTTTATGTCTGAGTAAAATTCCATTGTGTACATATCCCACAGTTTTGAATTTATCCATCTGTTGATGGACATCTTGGCTAATTCCACAGTTTGGCAATAGCAAGAGTTGTAACTATTAAATCAGATAAGTTAGACTTCAAGCCCAAGCTTATTAGAAGAGACAAAGATGGTCATTTTTTACTGGTAAAAGGAACAATCCAGCATGAGGAAATATCAATAATCAATATTTATGCCCCAAATTTAGGTGCAGCTAATTTCATAAAACAAACTCTTTGTGATATTAAGTCACATATAAAATTCCAATACAATAATCCTGGGAGACTTCAACACACCTCTCACACTATTAGATCATTCTTCTAGAAAAAAACATCAGTAAAGAAACCTTGGATCTAAAGAACACCATTAATCAAATGGACCTGTTAGACAGATATAAAATATTCCACCCAACTACAACAGAGTTCACATTTTTCTCAGAAGCTCATGCGATCTTCTCCAAGATAGATCACATCCTGGGCCATAATTTGAGAACTAGCAAATTCAAAAAATGTGACATACTTCCCTATCTCTGTTCAGACTATAATGGAATGAAACTAGAAATCAACTCTAAAATTAATGAATTTCTAAAAACAATAATAGAGATACAACATATCAAAACATCTGGGACACATTGAAGGCAGTATTAAGAGGGAAATTTATAGCAATGAGTCCTAACCATAAGAAAAAAGAAAACCATCAAATAAATAACTTAACGACACACCTCAAACCACTTGAAAAATAGGAACAATCTAACCCTAAAGCTAGTATAAGACAAGAAATTGTCAAAATCAGAGCAGAAATAAATGAAGTAGAGAATAAAAAAATAATTCAGAAAATCAACAAAACTGAAAGCTATTTCCTTGAAAAAAATTAATAAGATAAACCACTATCCAATTTAACTAAAAAAAGAGAATCAACCCAAATTTTGAAGAGAAGAAAAAGGAGATATAACAACTGACAGTGCAGAAATCCAGAGGATTATCAGAAATTACTTTGAAAAACTATACTCCAACAAAATAAAAATCTGGAGGGAATTGACAACTTCCTAGATAAACACAACCTTCTAAACTAAATTCAGAAGACATAGAAAATTTAAACCAGTCAATAAAAACTAAAGAGGTTGAATGAGCAATAAATATTTTTACCATTAATGAAAAGTCCAGGACCAGAGGGCTTTCCAAATGAATTTTATAAAACCTTTATAGAAGTGCTAATCCCGACATTTCTCATTCAATTTCGTGAAATAGAAAGAAATGGAACTTTTCCAAATGTATTCTATGAAGCCAACATCACATTAATTCCAAAACCAAATAAAGACAGTTCAAGAAAGGAAAACCACAGGCCTATATCTCTGATGAACTTGGACGCAAAACTACTAAACAAAATACTAGCAACATGCATTCAAAACAAAATTTAAAAAATTTAGATTTTCTAAAGTCCTAGAAATAAACAGATTACTAAATCTTAAAAAAAATTTACTTTTGCCAGGTGTGTTGGTGCACACCTGTAATCCCTGCGCTTGGGAGGCGGAGACAGGGGGATCAGGCTGGTTTGAAGCCAGGTTTTAATCCAGCCTCGCTGGCTTAGGAGACCCTGTTTTCAAAAAAACTATATGTAAATAGGTCTGGAGTGTAGCCCGGACGTGGAAGGGTTCGAGGAACTCCAGTACCACCAAAGAAAAATTTACTTTTTATAGGACCTTCCTAAAAGGAGATTTGTCCTCAATATTTGAGCTAATTGTGGGAGCCCAGCAAGAGGCTAATATTTAAATCTATAACATAGGGCTCTGGAGGTCTGGGCCTCATGGCCCTGACCCCGGGAGGGTGGGCAGGAGCGGGCAGAGCACCCTTAGGCATCCCCCCCAATCCAGAAGGCCCTGGAGGTCTGGGCCACATGACCCTGACCCCGGGAGGGTGGGCAGGCACGGACGGGGCACCCTTAGGCGTCCCCCCCATCCGGAAGGCCCCAGAGGTCCGGGTCGCATGGCTCCGACCCTGGTCGGGTGGGCGGGCGCATGTGGGACACCCTTAGGCGACCACCCTCAACCAGAAGGCCCTGGAGTACAGGGCCGCATGACCCCGACCCTGGGAGAATGGGCGGGCACGGGTGGGGCACCTTTAGGTGACCCCCCCACCCAGAAGGCCCCAGAGGTCCAGTCTGCATGCCTCCACCCTAGGCTCATGGGCGGGCGCGGGTGGGGCACCCTTTGGCAACCTCTCCCCACCCGCAATGCCCCTAAGGTCCGGGCCACAAGGCCCAGACTCCTGGTGGGTGGCCGGGTGTGGGCAGGGCACCCTTAGGAGTCCCCCCCTCTCGCCCAGGAAGAAAAAACAATTTCATCACTACAGACTGCCTGATCCCACATACTCCCCAAATCACACATACTCTCTTCTCTTATTAAAAAAAAATGGTAACGAAAAAAGAAAAATATTTGAGAGGGGTTAAGATGGCCCCAGTGGCAGCTAGAATACTAGGGGTTAAGATGGCCCCAGTGGCAGCTAGAATACTAGAGATACACACAAAACATATCCATCTGAACTGGA
This sequence comes from Muscardinus avellanarius, assembly GCF_963383645.1. NCBI lineage: Eukaryota > Metazoa > Chordata > Mammalia > Rodentia > Gliridae > Muscardinus > Muscardinus avellanarius. The sequence goes on along the minus strand of NC_137792.1, from coordinate 61,592,800 downwards.
ACTTTTGGAAAAATTCCCTGCAAAGGAGAACTGCTACTTCTCTACATTGTTAAGAGTCCTGAATATCACCTGTAAGGGGAGAGTCTAGCGGAGACCTAGGAGGAAGGCGGTGGCGGCAGCAGTGGCAGAGATGGTGATGAAGACTTGGATTTGGAAGAGTCAGACATCTGATCCAACCCACCTTGATCCTCTGAAGAAATTATCCCAAAGGTCGAATGCTACTGTTGCACATGCTTAGGAACACTGGACATTATGCGTTATGGGAAAAGAGCTTAGGAAAGATTTGAAATGGTGGTGGCAGTCGCTTTGGCAATGTCAAGTACTCAGGGGAGGCAGAGATCTGACATAATACACCTGGAACTTTTGGAGAAATTACCTCAGAGGCAGAATACTACCACCACACACCCTTGGGAATGTGGGACAACCTGCTGGGTGACAAGGGTGCTCGAATCAGAGCCTGCTGAGGGGTTAGGCTGGTCCCAGGGTCAAGAAGGCCAGGATCGGAGCCTGCCATGATGCAAGGCCGGTGCTGAGGCCTCCAAGGCCGGGATTGGAACCTGCCAAGGGTTTGGGCTGGTGCTGGGGCCAGCGAGGCCAGGATCAGAGCCTTCCATGAGACAAGGCTGGTTCTGGGGCCTCCGAGGTCAGAACTGGAGCCTGCCAAGGGGTTAGGCCGCTACTGAAGCCTCTGAGGCAGGGATCGGTGCCAGCTGAGGGGTTAAGCCGGTTCCAGGGCCAGTGAGGCTGGGATCGGAGCCTGCCTTGAGGAATGGCTGGGGCTGAGGCCTCCGAGGCCAGTATTGGACTCTGCTGAGGGGTTAGGCCAGTGAGGCAGGGATCAGAAACTGTTATGAGGCAAGGATGGAGCAGGGACTTATGAGACCAGGTTAGGAGGTTGCTGAGGGGTTAGGCCGGTTCCAGGGTCAGCGAGGCTGGGAGCAGAGCCTGTCATGAGGATAGGCCAGTGCTGAGGCGTCTGAGGCCAGAAGAGGAGCCAGCCGAAGGGTTAGTTTGGTGCAGGGGCCAGCGAAGCCAGGATTGGGGCCTCCCATGAGGCAAGGCTGGTGCTGGAGCTAGCGAGGTTGGGATCAGAGTCCTCTGGGTTGCCAGGCCACTACTGAGGCCATCAAGAGTGGAATTGGAGCTTGCAATGTGGCATGCACAGAGAAATAGAACAGAAAATAAAATCCAGATGCTTCTCCTTATTAGCAAGAACTAGGAGGAAAGGGGTAACAGGAGGAGGTCGAGTAGTAGAAAGGGCCCTATTGAGAAGCAATTAAGGTGACCAATCAGCGGGGAGGGGATGGAGGAGGATGGAATCTCTTTAAAACTCATGAGGTGCATAAACAATTATATCAATGATAATCACCAATTAAAAATGGAATCGAGAGAGGGGGAGGGAATGGGATGGGGATTGGATGTGCGCTTATTGGATGATATGTGCCTGTATATCCTCTCATGTCTTGTATTCCAAAGTGATGTAAGATAAAAAATAATATATAATTGCCAAAAAAATTAGATCATTTTTAACATTTTATGTATATAAAGTCATAGCTTTTCACATGCTTCAACATTTAAAAAATCATTATGAAGATATAATTGTCAAGGGAGGAAAATAGAACATATTTTTTATCTAAAACACAAATATATAACATACTACAGACTATATTTTATTTTCTTAATGTATATTTCTCATAGTCTAATTTTGGTAGTGTATTTGTTAATATCAAATACATAATATTCATTTAAAGAGTTGAAATTCTCTGTTTAAAATTTTTGAATAAAATGATATAATTCTATTTCACTGCACTAAAAATTATCATGTAAAAGCATATTCTGAAACAATTAATAATATAAAGCACAAATTTGCATAATATACTACTGTGACAATAATTGAGCCTTCATATCTGAAGTACTATTTCACAAATTTTTGTGAACAGAATATCTGTATCTGAATGATTTGCATGCTTGCTAAAATTGTAGGTTCCTGGAGCCTATCCTGGTGTGTGTGTGTGTGTGTGTGTGTGTGTGTGTGTGTGTGTGTATGCACTGAGGGTGGAACCCAGGGGCTTTCCTACCTCTGGGCTACAGTCAAACCTATTTTATACTTTATTTGGAAACGATGTCTCACTAAGTTGCTGAAAGCCTCAATAAGTAGCTTAGGCTGTCTTTAAACCTGTGCAATCCTCCTGTCTCAGCCTCACAAGCATTGAGATTACAAAATGCGCCAACATGCCCTGCATGGAGGATATCTTATATTGAAGGAATTAGAATATGTAGGGGTAAGATAATAAAACCTGCATTTAAATAAATTTAAAAGTTTAATCTTACTGAAAGTAATGTTTGAGAATAATTCGTTTTGCTAGCCCAATTTTTCATGAATTATCCTTTGCCTTTGTAAACATTTCCCTGACTTACACCTCCAAATCACTTGTCAAATCCAGATAATGGTATTTAAAATTAAATTATATTTAACCAGGAACAGTAATCGGCACTGGACATAAAAATTATTAAATCATAAATCCTGTCCTTAAGGAATGTAGACTTATAAGGCAGCTATTACAAAAAAAAGAGAGAATTCACATCAAAGCCCTTGTAAAACAGGAATGATCTAACACCAAAGCCAGTAGAAGACAGGAAATTAAAATCAGACAGAAATAGCTGAAGTATAGAACTTAAAATATACAGATCAACAAACCCAAAAACTTGTTACTCAATAATTAACAAGATATATAAACCACTAGACAACCTAACCAAAAAAAAAAAAGAAATAATCAACCCAAATTATGAAGATAAGAGATAAAATAGAAGATATCACTACTGACAGTGTAGAAATTCAGAGGATTATCAGAAACTACTTTGAAAAACTATACTCCAACAAAATGGAAAGTATGGAGGAAATTGACAATTCTCTAGATAAATACAACCTTCCTAAACTGAGTCAAGAAGATATAGAAAATTTAAACCAACCAATAGTAATAAAAGAAATTGAAACAACAACAAAAAGCATGCCATCAGAGAAAATCATAGGACCAGATGATTTTACAAGTGAATTTTTTAAAACCTAATCCCAATACTCCTCAATTTATTTTGTGAAATAGAAAAAAAGGAACACTCCTAAATACATCCTATGAAGCCAACATCACATTAATACCAAAACCAAATAAATAGAGCTCAAGGAAGGAAAACTATATGCCTATATCTTTGATGAACTTGGATGCAAAACTGCTAAACAAAATTCAAGCAACACACATGACAGTTACTCAGAGAGGCTTATAATCCCTTGCCCCTAATGAAAAAGAAAGAGTAAAATATACAAAAAGATAGGGCATTTACATTTAAGACAATATTACATTTAAAAATGGCTAAAAGGGCTTATGCTTTGGGAAATATAAAGAACACTTTTGCTCAGATGTTCAGTGACAGATTGATAGCAAGAACTAATTTTAGAGTCACAGGTAAAAGTATGAATGTGAAAATGTTTATGATAGAAATATCTTTTAGTAGATTATTGGAATAATCCAGGTGCATTTAGACCAGTATAATAGTACACATAGCACAGAAAAAAATTCAAGTAACATTAACAAACTTACCTTTTGCAATAAGAACAAGAATATATAATTGTAAAATAATGGGGGAATGAAACATCTTCAATAAATTATAGCAACATTTAAATCACATAAAACAGCAGATGCTGGTGAGAATGTGGAGAAGTGAAAACACTAATACATTTTTTCATGGAACTACAAATTAGTGCAAGCACTTTGGAAAACAGTATGGAGGATTCTCAGAAGAATGGAAACAAATTTACCATATAATTTAACAGTACCATCTTTGGGTATCTACCCAAAGGAATTGAAACCAAACTATCAAACAAATGCATCTGTATCTATGTTCATAGATGCACAATCCACCATTGCCAAATTATGGAAAAAGCCAAGATGTCCTTCAACAGATGAATGGATTACAAAACTATGGAATATATAAACAATGGAATTTTACCCAGCCATAAAGAAATACACAATTAAGTCATTTACAGAGAAATGAGTAGAACTGGAGAACATTATGCTGAGACTAGTCAGTCACAAAAAATACAAATTTGGATGCTCTCTCTAATATTGGAGAGTTAGGGAGAAAATGGCTTATAAGAGGAACTCTAGATGAAGAAGAAGCTACTATCGATGAGCAAATAAAATGACCTAACTGATGGAATGGGAGGGGGAAAGAGGAAAGTTCTCTAATGCACAAGATGTTCATTCACAAACATATCAAAGTCAATCATGTATTCAAACATGAGAAGGAGGGAGGGTGAGGATATGGAGTGGAAATTGGGTAAAGGCTAATTGGCTGATGTGTGCATGTATGATTTCAACATCTCGTATCCCCTTAAGATGTATGCACCAATAAAATTTTTTTAAATAATAAATGGTATCAAAATGCAGCATAATAGAATTTAGTATTATTTCAGATTATGTGAAAATTACCTTGAAATAAATTAAAGGCAAAACCTGATATTATCAAAGTACATAGAAGAAACAGGAATAAAACCATTTTGATATTGTGTCTGCATAGTTAAGGAAACAACCAACAGTATGAAAAGGCAACATTTGTAATGGAAGAAAATATATAAAGGTTATATATTTAAAATCTAAAATATCTAAAATACTTATGAAACTCAATAGAAGACAAACAAAAAACCCTCTGTATTAAAACCAAGTGTTATGACATGGACTGGAATGTGTATCAATATCTCATGTGTCCTCAGTGCAGCAAAGTTTAGAGGTAAGGCTTTTGTAAAGTTTGATAGCTGGAAATTAGTAGAGGAGGTAGGTCATGTGGGTATGCCTACCTAAATAGTTTTATCTTCTTCATCTTCTTCATAGCCTTTCTCTCTCTCTCTCTCTCTCTCTCTCTCTCTCTCTCTCTCTCTCTCTCTCTCTCTCTCCCTCCTCCTTTCCAAATGCCATGAGCTGAGGAAACCTACCTCAGGCCCAGCAACAACAGTTGATATAGACCTCTGAATTTATGAGATAAAACAAATATCTTCTCTTGATTGTGTTTGTCATATATTTTGATCAGAGTAATAAAAATATAATTAGCACAACAGGCAGTAGAACTAAATAGATATTTCATTTATTTAAATACTGAGGATTGAACCCATGAGTACTCTACTTCTTAGCTAAAACTTCAGCCCTATTTTTATTCTTTCTTTTGTAACAAGGTCTCACTAAGTTGTGGAGGGCCATCTAAGTAGCTGAGACAGGTTGTGAGCCTGCAATCTTCCTGTCTCAGCTTCACAAGTACTGGGATTACAAGCATGCACCACCACATCTGGCCTGAATAGATATTTCTTCAAGCAATAAATTTAAATGGACAGTAGGTACACGACAAAACCCTGAACATCACTAGTAACAAGGGAAATGAAAATCAAAATCACAATGAAATATTATTTTACTCCTTTACTCCTGAAAAAATAGTCATTATCAAAACCACAAGAGATAGCATGTTTTGAAAATAATGTGGAGTAAAGGATACATATTACTACCATTGGTAAGAATGCAGAGATTTGTGCAACCATTATATAAAATATGGCAGTTGTTTAGAAAATTAAAATGGAACTATTTTATAGCAATGCTACTTCTGAGTAAATAGTCCAAAGAGAATGAAATCAATTACTCAAAGGGATATCTGCAATCCTATGTTAATTTTAGTGCTATTTGTTTTTTTTTTTTTGACTTTAAAATATAGAGCTTTATTGAATGTCCTGTGTATATTTAATTCAGTATTATACTGTTACCATAATTTTGTAATAACTCTATAATTATTTAATATTAATTTTTGGTGCTGAGGATAGAACCCAGGGCCTCAGACATCTAGAGTGCTACCACTGAGCGCATCCTTAGTCCCACTATATTATACGTAAATAATTTTTTAAACTTTAAATTTTATTCAATATTCTTAATTATCACAGCAATATTTGTTTACATTTATTTGCTGAAGTTATAAGTATCTTTGATAATAAAATAATTTTGTTAGTATCATTGGAAATCATACATTTTTGAGATAAAATTACAAAGTCAGAGAAGTTAAGTAAATCTCTCTAACTTTAAATTTATTTTTTTTTCATTTTATTTTTTTTATTTTTTTAACAATTTTTTTATTGAACATAAATAGTATACATTTACACTATATTTGGTGCCCTCTCCCCCCCCGCCCCCATTTTCCCTTCCCCCCTCCCACCAATGGTTGTCCAGGTTAACCATATCTTATTCATAATTTTACACATGTTCAAGTGTAGACCCTTATTAATCAAGACCGGCCTTCCTCCTCTCCTGTCTTACCATCTAAACTTAGCTAGTATTTCCCCTTCAATATCTGGAGACCCACTGGTATTCTTTGTGTTTCCTAGTTTGGGCATATTAGAGGAAACATATGTATCTTCTTCTTCTGTGCTTGGCTGATCTCACTTAACATTATGTTCTCCAGGGCTTTCCATCTTCTTGCAAATGATATAATTTTGTTCTTCTTTATGGCTGAATAGAATTCCATTGTGTGTATTTCCCACAGTTTTGCTATCCATTCATCTGTTGATGGTGATCTGGGTTGGTTCCATATTTTGGCTATTACAAATTGTGCTGCTATGAACATAGGTATGCATATGTTGCTGTAGTTCTCTGAATTCAACCCCTTTGGAAATATACCCAGTAGTGGTATAGCTGGGTCATATGGTGGATCTATTCCCACCTTTCTTAGGAATCTCCACACAGATCTCCATAGTGGTTGAACTAGTTTGCATTCCCACCAACAGTGTAAAAGAGTTCCTCTTTCCCCACATCCTCGCCAGCATTTGTTGTTGTTTGATTTTTTTATGCTTGCTACTCTGACTGGGGTTAGATGGAATCTCAGTGTAGTTTTGATTTGCATCTCCCTGATGGCCAGTGATGAAGAACATCTTTTCATGTATCTATTAGCCCTTTGTATCTCTTCTTTTGTGAAGTGTCTATTTAGTTCATTTGCCCATTTCTTGATTGGGTTGTTTGTTTTGCTAGTGTAGAGCCTTTTGAGCTCTTTGTATACTCTGGATATTAGCCCCCTATCAGAATGGTGGCTGGTAAATATCCTTTCCCATTCTGTAGGCTTCCTCTTTAGGTTATTGATAGTTTCCTTTGATGAGAAGAAACTTTTTAGTTTGATGTTATCCCACTTGTTTATTCTTGCTTTAATTTCCTGAGCTTTGGAGGTTTTGTTGAGAAAGTTACTGCCTGTGCCAATATGTTGTAGTATTGAACCCATGCTCTCCTCTACTAGCTTTACAGTCTCAGGTCTAATTTCTAAGTCTTTGATCCATCTTGAGTTGATTCCTGTGTTTGGTGAGATATAGGGGTTTAGATTCATCTTTTTACAAATGGTTAACCAGTTCTCCCAACACCACTTGTTGAAAAGGCTGTCTTTTCTCCAGCGTATGTGTTTGGCCCCTTTGTCAAAGATTAATTGACTAAAGATGTGTGGGTTTGTTTCTGTGTCTTCTATTCTAATCCACTGGTCAGTATATCTGTTTTTGTGCCAGTACCATGCTGTTTTTACTACTATTGCTCTATAGTATAGTTTGAAGTCTGGGATTGTAATGCCTCCTGCGTGTTTCTTGTTATTGAGAATTGCTTTGGCTATTCTAGGTCTTTTCTTTCTCCATATGAAATTCATGATTGATTTTTCTAGGTCTCTGAAGAATGCCACTGGTATTTTGATGGGAATTGCATTGAACCTATAGATCAGTTTTGGCAGAATGGCCATTTTGATGATATTTATTCTGCCTATCCATGAGCACGGGAGATCTTTCCATCTTCCAAGGTCTTCCTCAATTTCTTTCTATAATGTTTTATAGTTTTTGTTGTAGAGGTCTTTTACATCTTGGGTTAGGTTTATTCCTAGGTATTTTATTGGTTTTGAGGTTATAGTGAATGGAATTGTTGTTTTTATTTCTTTCATTGTGGATTCGTTGTTGGCATAAAGAAAAGCCACTGATTTCTTTAGGTTGATTTTATAACCTGCGACTTTGCTGAATTTGTCAATCAGGTCCAGAAGTCTTTTGGTTGAGTTCTTTGGGTCTTCCAGATAGAGGATCATGTCATCTGCGAATAAGGATAATTTTAATTCCTCTCTTCCTATGTGAATTCCTTTGATTTCCTTCTCTTGTCTGATTGCTGCAGCAAGAGTCTCAAGGACTATGTTGAAAAGGAGTGGTGATAGTGGGCATCCTTGTCTTGTTCCTGACTGTAGCGGAAATTCTTGCAGTTTTTGCCCATTCAATATAATGTTGGCTTTGGGTTTGCAGTATATTGCCTTAATGATGTTGAGGTACTTTCCTTCTATCCCAATTTTTTGCAGTGTTTTTAACATAAATGGGTGTTGGATTTTGTCGAATGCTTTTTCAGCATCTATTGCTATGATGATGTGGTTTTTGTTCTTGATTCTATTTATGTGGTGAATAACATGTATTGATTTGCGTATGTTGAACCAGCCTTGTTTTTCTGGGATGAAACCGACTTGGTCATGATGTATTATTCTCTTGATATAGTTTTGAATGCGTATAGCTAGTATTTTGTTTAGAATTTTTGCATCTATGTTCATTAAGGATATTGGTCTGTAATTTTCCTTTCTTGAAGTATCTTTATTTGGTTTGGGGATTAATGTGATACTGGCCTCATAGAAGGAATTTGGGAGAATTCCATCTCTTTCAATTTCCCGGAACACGTTATGCAGTATTGGTATTAGTTGTTCACTGAAGGTTTTGTAAAATTCAGCTGGGAACCCATCTGGGCCTGGGCTTTTCTTTGGTGGAAGAATTTTTATTGCCATTTCTATTTCTTTGGTTGTTATTGGTTGGTTTAGGCTTGCTATGTCCTCTTGGCTAAGTGTAGGAAGGTTAACTGTGCTTAGAAATCTATCAATTTCTTCCAGGTTTTCAAGTCTATTGGAGTATAAATTTTTAAAGTAGTTTCTGATAATATTTTGAATTTCTTCACTATCTGTGGTGATATCTCCTTTTTCATTTCTAATTTTGATAATTTGAGTTGATTCTCTTTTACTTTTGATTAGGTTGGCCAGGGGTTTATCAATTCTATTAATCTTTTCAAAGAACCAACTTTTTGTTTTATTGATTCTCTGAATTGTTCTTTTGTTCTCTATTTCATTTATTTCTGCTCTAAGTTTGATGATTTCTTGCCTTCTGCTGGCTTTGGGAGTAGACTGTTGCAGAATTTCTAGATCCTTGAGTTGTGTCATTAGGTTCTTTACTTGGTGGTTCTCCGTCCTTTTTATGTGGGCACTCAATGCAATAAACTTTCCTCTTAGTACTGCCTTCATGGTGTCCCATAGGTTTTGGTAGGTTGTGTCTCTGTTTTCGTTTGTTTCCATAAATTTCTTTATTTCTTCCCTAATTTATGCTCTTACCCATTCGTCATTCAATAGAGTATCATTCATTCTCCATGAATTTGAATACTTTCTTTCAAGTTTCCTGTTGTTGATTTCTACTTTTATTCCGTTGTGATCTGAAAAGATGCAAGGAATTATATTACATTTTTTGAATTTGCTGGTATTTTCTTTGTGTCCCAGGATGTGATCAATTTTGGAGAAGGTTCCATGGGCTGCTGAGAAGAAAGTGTATTCTGTAGTTCCTGGTTGAAATACTCTGAAAATGTCTATTAGGTCCATTTGGTTTATGGTTTCCTTTAGTTCTAACACGTCTTTACTCAACTTTTGCCTTGAAGATCGGTCCAGTGGTGTGAGAGGCGTATTAAAGTCTCCCAGAATTATTGTATTTGGGTCTACTTGGGATCTTATGTCCAGAAGGGTTTGTTTTACAAATGTGGTTGCACCCATATTTGGGGCATAAATATTTACTATCATTATATCTTCTTGGTATATTGTTCCTTTTAGTAAAAGGAGGTGCCCTGATTTGTCTCTTTTGATGTGTTTTAGTTTAAAGTCTGTTTTGTTGGATATTAGGGTTGCTACCCCTGCTCTTTTTTGGTCACTGGTGGCATGGTATATCTTTTTCCATCCTTTCACCTTCAGCCTGTGAATGTCTTTGGCTGTGAGGTGTGTTTCTTGCAGACAGCATATATTTGGATTATGTTTCCTAATCCACATTGCCAGTCTATGTCTTTTGATTGGTGAGTTAAGTCCTTTGACATTAAGAGATATTATTGAAATATGATTTTTGTTTTCTGCCATTTTGTGTTTTGTCTACTCTTGGGTGGTGTGATCTTTCTTCTTTACTTAAATGGCCCACTTATTAACTTCCTCTCTTCTCTGATTCTGAAGTCTGTTTCTTTTTTCTTCCTTATGGTTTATTTCTTTAAGAATTTTCTCTAGTGTTGGCTTTGAATTCATGAATTTTTTGAGATTCTCTTTATCGTGAAAGACTTTGGATTCGCCATTGATCTTGAATAGTAGTTTTGCTGGATAGATTAATCTGGGCTGGAAGTTATTTTCTTCCAGGGTCTGAATCACGTCGTACCAGTCTCTCCTAGCATTCCTAACCTGGGTTGTATAGTCTGGGGTGATTCTTATTGTTTTGCCTCTATATGTTACCCGACCTTTTTTTCTCGCTGCTTTTAAGATTCTTCCCTTAGCCTCTATATTGGTCATTTTGGTTATTATGTGGCGTGGAGTGGTCATTCTTTGGTTTTGTCTCAGTGGAGTTCTGTATGCCTCCTGGACTTGAAGATCGAAGTCTCTTTCCATATTTGGAAAATTCTCTGAGATTATTTCCTTGAAGATATTACAGATGCCCTTGGTCTGTACCTCTATCCCTTCCTCAATGCCTATTATCCGTAAATTAGGGCGCTTCATATTATCCCATAATTGCTGGATGTTTAGGTTTTGTTGCTGTAAAGATTTCTGTATATCGCTGACTGTGTTTTTGGTTTGGGATGTACTGTCTTCTAATATTGATATTCTGTTTTCCATTTCATCTAATCTTCCAAAGTTTCTTTCAATTGCTGTCTTCATTTCACTTATTGCCTCTTTCATTTCATTCCAGACCTCTTTCTGATTCTTTTTTAGTGTTTCTAATTCACCTCTAACCTCCTCTATACTTGATCTGAATCCTTTCATCATATTGAACAACAAGATTCTGAACTCCCCTTCTTGCATTTCTAGTAGGTCAGTATTCGTGATTTCTGCTGTCTCTTCATAATTCCTCGTTCTCATATTTGTAGCGTTCTCTGTCCTGTTTTTCTGGTTTCTACCCATCGTTCGTGAGTATTATGCTTAGTCAAATCTTAATATTAGGAGTTGGGGTATCGGCTAGTCAGCAGAGCCTTTCCAGTGTTGAGGGTGGGTGATGTGGGAGGATCTGGGGTGATTGGTAAAGGAGTCAGATTAGGTAGAGGATATGTTTAGGTTGAGAAAGACTTTAAGTATGGTAAGGTGAAATCTTGCTAGGAATGAGAGAGAGTTAACTACTAGGACTCTTGTCGTTCGTGGAGTAATTATGGATGTAAGAAATACGTAGGGTATTAGACCAGGAGGTATATTATGTGGAAAAGTTTTGGGGGAGAAAAGTATGTAGGGTTAGTGTGGGAAGGTTTGTAAATAGGGGTGATGGAAGGAGCAGACAGACATAAAAAAAAAAAGAATAGAAACAAAATCCACACGAGGTACCAAGACTATTATGTAATCCAAGAAAAAGGGAGGAAAACCAATCAAAGGAGGAGAATGAAAATAAAGGAAGGAAAGCGGAAGAAAGAGGAAAAAAGAACAAGAATAAAATAAAAGGAACTAGCAGCTGTGTGAAATAAAAAAATAAGGCAAACAATCCAATATATATATATATATATAAACAACATGTGAAAGTAAGAGAAGTGTGGGTTAAAAGAAAAAAAAAATAAAACAGCAATAACCATACCAAAACAAAAGCACTGTAAAAGCAAAATAAAACAAAACATCCACATTAAAAGTAAAATAAACAGTCCTCCTTATTTACGCATATGGGATCAGGTCTATATAGTATGTGCTATCTGATTGCTTTGGTAACTTTCAGGATACCATCCAATGTCTCTTAGTTTTCTTTGTACTCTATTTTTTATCTACTTAGGTCACTCTGGGTGTTTGGACACCTTGTCTCCTTTAGCTGCTTTAGGTTTATGTGTCCGGATGTCTGGTTTCACTTTTATTTGATTCTGTACAATTCACAGGTTCTGCGAAATTCTAACCTGTGGTCAGTACCTCTGCACTCACCACCCTAGGCTCCAACCTGTGCTTCCCTACAACATGGGTGGAGAATTACCAAGGTATAATTAGAACCTCCCCCTGAGGTCCTGTGCAGATATTGTGGCCCTCTGGAGTTTCCTGTGTCTCTGGAAATTCCAGCTGGGTTAGCCGGTGTGGTCCCAAGATGTACCCTGGGCAAATGGATGCTGGTTCCTGGATGCCCACGCTTGCTGCCAGAGCTCTGCCTATTCCAAGAGTGCAGGCTTGGTGTGCTGCTTTTACTGGACCCAGGAGTGAGTGGATGCAGCTGTCTGTTGCTGCTGGTATGCTCTTCCAAGGTGTATTGAGCTGAGTTCTCGCTTAGAACTAAGCATCTGGCTACCAGGAGAGTAGGAACACCTAGCGGTGGGCCAGGAGTGCAGGATAGGTGCTCAAGGATCCAGTGCGTGGTGCCCAGTAATGGTCTCTGCCTCCCGCGGGATGTAGAAACTGGGGGTGCCCCAAGGAGATTTCCGGTTTACACAGGGCTTTCGCAGCCTGGAAGGCCGTCTCTGGCAAGGTGGCGGGGGCCGGGGGAGGGGGGGCGAGACACATAGGAAGGCTCCAATTTAGTGAGAGAGTGGCCCAGGCACTGACTGCTAGCAGGGGACGGGGCGCAGACAAGGTGCGCAGAGGAGAGTGCTCGGGTCTGAGGCTTGGGCGTGCTGGGGGGGTCTGCACTTCCCTGGGCGCCCGCAGGTACCTGTCTTCCTTGGTTCAGGATTCGTGGGAGTCTCTATGCTGTTGTGGTCCAGTCGCTGGTGAACACACAGAATTCTGACGGTGGGTGCTGCTCGCTGTTTTCAGTCCTGGATTATCTTGCTGCGGGACTATCGGGACTATCGGGCAGGCAGCTCCGCGGGCCCGCGAAAGCAGCCCGCCGCTGAACAGTGTTCAGATCCGATTGTATCTGCAGCTGGTCTGGTGTCCGATCTATGTTCTTCTTCTTCTTCAAGTTCAGAGTTCCCCCGAGGTACCAGGATTTGATTTGGTTCCTGGTATGTATTTATTTTGTTGATTAAGACACAGCTTTCTAAGTATTTGAACTTTATTTGCTTCAGCTACTGAGGAGTGCTGTGTCCCTCAGTCGCCATTTTGGAAAAAAAAAAAAGAAAAACAAAAAAAAAAATAAAAAAATAAAAAAAAAGTAAAAAAAAAAAAACAATTTTAGTGCTATTTGTAATAGGCATGATATTATTTATTTTCATAAAGAAAAAGACATGCTCTCATGGACATGTATGGACACACATAAACACACACAGAGACACACACAAACACACACACACACACACACACACATACAAATATTACTCAGCCTTAAAAAGTGGGGTATTCACTCTTCCACTTGTGGTGACATGATTGAATCTGCTAAACATTATACTAAATAATATAAGACAGAGCTAGAAAGACAAATATTACATAGTTTTACTAATGTGTTGAATCTAAATATTTCAAGTTCATAGAAATACTGATTAAAATGTTGATAAAAATGGGTTGAGTGTAGAGGGAAAGGAAAGATGTTGTTCAAGTAGTATCAAGTATCAGTCATGCAAAATAAGTTCTGGGTATCTAATATGCGAGAATATGGCTGATGATATAAATTGAATAATTGAAATTTGCTAAGAAGGTAGATCTTATTTCTTATTGCCACACACCAAATGACAGTCAGTTAGTTAATGGATATGTTAATTATCTTAATACAGTGGATATTTCACAGTGTATACATATTTTAAATCAAGTCATAAACATGAATATAATTTTGTAATTCCAAATGTACCTCCATAGTTGTATAAAAACAATCCAGAGACTTGGAAAACATCAATACTTTATTTATTTATTTATTTATTTATTTATTTATTTATTTATTTTTGGTGGTACTGGGGGTGGAACCCAGAGGCTTTCTACCTCCAGGCTATACTTCCAGTCCTTTTTTTGTATTTTATTTGGAAACAGGGTCTCACTAATTTGCTGAGAGCCCCACTAATTAGCTGAGGCTGGCTTTGAACCTGTGTGATCCTCCTGTCTCAGCCTCCCAAGCGTGGGGATTACAAGCGTGTGCCACCATGCCCGGCTGGAAACCATCAGTACTTTAAAAAAAGAAGAGAGATTTTTTTCTAATGTGCATGGCATGCGTTCAAAAACATCAAAGTAAATAACTAAGCCAAACATAAGTGAGAGGGAGAAAGGAGGGACTGAAGTGAGAATTGGGAAGGGCTAAATGAGTGATGTGTGTATGTATGCCTCTATCATCATGTACTCCATTAAGATGTATGACTACAGTGCACCAATAAAGAGGAATATGATGCACTTTGAAAGAAGACAAATAAAAAGGACAGTAAGAAATCAAAGAACCAGGAAACTAATAACGCAGTAGTTGAAAATAGAAAAATTATTTTAAGAGAACTATTTCATGAAATAAATATGCTCTTTAGCATATTGCAAGTTCCAAAATTATGAAAAAAGCAAAGTGATTTTAAACTTATTTAATGCTTATTTTGAAAATAGTTATCTATAAAATTATATACAAACTTGCACAATATTTTTAACTTAGAGAAGCAAAATTTTATTTTTAATGAAATAAAACTGATAGTATTACTTCCCCTATTTTATTAGATCAGTATGTTCTATTTGTATTTTACACACAAATGTACAGGTCTATGCACACACACACAAACTGCTTAGTAGCCACACACACACACACATACACACATACACATACACACACAAATTGCTTAGTAGATCTATATGAAAATAGAAAGTAAGTTCCGTGCATCCAACTTCCTTGGACAGTAATTTTCTTTTCTGTTACTATGTATCTTTTGTTAGTTTTTAGCCTAGCTTTAACTGACTCTCAGTACTAGGTCCACCATCTGAAATTTTACCAGGTCATTCAACTGGTAATTTATGTCCCTATTTCTCAGTAGCTCAAGCCTGAATAAAATGTGATAGAATTTTCCCTTTTCCCTATGAATACTCACTATCCATAAAATTCACACATCTGACAAGGGTTATCTTAAAATTAATTTGCTCAGTATTTAGAATAATTTAATTAGAAGTATAACATGAAGCATTGATAACTATAGTATATGTAGAATTTAACATGATTTAGGCCAAGAATTAAGGTTGGAATTCCCAAAGCCAATTCCATATCTTCTCACCTAGCCTTTCTAAACTTAGGTATTTATACAATTTTATTCAAACATTACTTTTAAAAAGGTTGCTGAAACACTATATTTTTCTTGAGACAACTCCAGTTGTCTCACAGTAAGTATCAAGAATACCATCATGTATCTAATAAGATCCAAATGAGGATAAAACTTCTCAACTAAAGCATATTAAATACAACTCATTGGAAGCAGATCCTCCAGGCCTTCTGAACTAATGAGACAAATTATTTGACTATAACAAACTTGCAATAGTGAGGAAAGTGTGACAAAAGCACTAGAGAAAATTCTATTCAAAATATAAAAGTGGAAAAGTAAGAAACATACAGGTAGTCCCTGGAGGCTGCTCCTTATTCTTTTGAACACTCACGGGACATTATACATTTATTGTAGTGCATACAATATTATCTACAGTATATTATAAAATGCATACATATCTAATTTTACCAAGTCTATAAAATGACTGAGAGTGGGTTTGATTTTCAATTCATCTTTTATCTCTCACAGTGCCTATTATAGTACCGTTTATTTATGAGGAACTCAATAAATCCTCCAAGAATAAAAAGAAATGTCAAAAACATAGATAATTTTTTCTATAGATGTCTATGATATTTGTAGTTTATCTCTAAATATATGAAGATAAAAATAGTGACTTCAAAGTCACACTATTGACTTCTCTACTGTCCGCATACCCTAAGGCTCTATTAATTTCAACTCTTGTAGATATTTGTGCTTATCAGAATAACATAGGTTAAACCACTTTTTCCCCAAAGAGAATATAGATTGCACAACTTATTCTTCCTAAACCTCAGTTTCTATTTATAGCCATGTTATAATAATTTACCTCCAGCATTGATAGCAGAACAGAATTCTCTGGTTATTTTAATAAGACACCAATACTTTTATATTTATATGTATATATACAACACCTTAGGTACTAAATACTTAGGTAAAGGCTGGTAAATTGTTTCTTTTTTTAGAGCTAATTCCTTAATATTCTGCTTTTTTTTCTTTTCTTTCATTTTTGTTTTGTCCTACTGGAGATTGAACCTAGGAGCATTCTATTTCTGAGCTACACTCTCAGTCTCATTTTCTTTTATTTTTATTTTGAAATAGGGTCTCATTACATTGCTAATGCTCTTGCTAATTTTCTGAGGCTGGCCTTGAATTGTGATTCTCCTGTCTCAGCCGCCCAAGAACTAAAGTTAACAGGCTTGAGACATGAGGTCTGTCTTCTGCCTTACATCTTAATTAACAAATCTAATAGTTAACAGGCCTAGTTTTAATTGCCATATTTTTATAAACTTCCATGATTTATTCTTTAAATATCACATACAATGGGAAAGTGTTTTGAAGAGAAAATATTTAAAAACATCACCAACAGAGCAAAGGTTAAAGAAGATATGGTTAACTAAACTGAAGAGAAAATAAAAAACTTTAACAATATGGAACAAAGAGAAAACACAGAGAGGTTAAATTTGGGAAAGTGAAAGACCTTTCAAGATTTTGTAAATCAGAGGTCTGTCTTCATTGCTTTAATTAATTTAAATCCCCAAACATGATGTGAGAATAGAATTAGTAATCCAATGAATTTGTTTTGTGATAAAAACACAAAAGATAATGAAGAAAGAATATAAATTTATTAAGACATTATATCTTTGGGACTTAAATTAAACAATTTTTATAACAAATTTATTTGTTCTTTGATGCTGGTGAAGTTTGATTTTGCAGAATTGCTAGTGAAGATAACAAATGCATAACTGGGTGATGTACGCATATATGCCTCCACCATCGTGTACCCCATTAAGATATATGACTGCAATGAACCATTAAAAATTGAAAAAAGAAAAATGGTGATATCTCTTTGTATATGTAAACTAGTGGATGGTTTGAGAAATCAATAAGCTGATTTTTCCATATACTATATTAGAACTAGGAATTACTTTAAACGTCATTCAGAGCTGGGTGTGGTCGCACATACCTATAATCTCAGTACGTGAGAAGCTGAGAGAGGAGAGTCACAAGTTTCAGGCCAGACTCAGCAACTTAGGAAGATTTTCAGCAGCCCAGAAATACTCTGCTTCAAAACACAAAATAATATAGGACTCAGGTATAGCTCAGGAGTAAAATGACCCTTGGTTCAATTCCGAGTATCAGAAAAAAAAGCCATTCAAATCAGCCATTTAACTTACTCTTTGGATAATCAAATTCAAATGCCATACCAGAGAATTTTCCAGTGATTGCCCAGTCAGTATCATAGCACTTTTCACACTGTTTCATGTATATAAAACTATTCATGGTACTCAGTATTTATTTATTTAACCATTTTCCACTAAGTGAACTGTTTTTCTTTATTTATTTTTATATTCTCATTGTTTGAATGTCACCTGATCTACATATTCTTAAATTTGTGTCATGAACTGATAAAGCCTAAAGTTAATCAATATTCTTCTTCTCTCCCTGTAATAAAATACAATATTTGCTATATTGTCAGGCCTGCCTGTTCTCACCTGAATGTTCTCATATTGGCTTTCAGTTTAACATTTTCTTCTTTGTTGAACCAAGACTATCTGGGCCTGACCTTTCACAGACAGAACTGCTTAAAAGTGCCATCTGTGAGAATAAATTTGTTTAGTCCTATGAGTCTTAGTCTGCCCCATTTCATTTTTAGGTTCCTGCATCTCAAATCTCCCTCCCAAAGTGAAGTGGTTATAAAAAGTGACCAGACTATGGAAGACAGCAGAATGAGGAAGAGAACTCACAAGGCACATGTGAACTGCTGTCCTTACCTGTGCACCGTCAACTTCTGCACTTGTTTTAACTGACAAAATCTTGATATTTATGGAACTAATATGTGGCCAGCTAATTTATAAGTGTTTTCAATAATGGCATTTTATTTATTATACTGATATTGACCATGGAATTGAGATTATATATATGTGCATATGTGTGTAAATATGTATAATTATATATAAATATATAAATACATATTCATAAATTTATATTTAATATTATTAAGAAAATAAGATTTCTTATTATTTTATACTTTTAGTTGTACATTGTAATTATCAATACAACCTAAAATTATAAGTCCAAGAAATTATGTAAAAACCATGTAATCTAAAACTGAATTTAGAATATCAGCATGAATTCAATGCAGTCTGTCTATAAAAGAGGATATACACAGATAAAAATATAAAGCTTTCAAATTTTATATTTTCAACAATATCTTTAAAAACCAGTGTTTGGGACATGGAAGAAAGAAAATACAAAGGCAAAATTTCTTAATTTAAGTTACACACTATGGTATTACATTTAACTTAGAAGCATCAATATAAAATTGTGATATCTTAAAACTTTAAAAATATCTATTTCGCAGAACTTTACCAGTGGGGTCTATAAGAAAAAAATTTGAATCTCAGTAAAATTGAGTACTGAGTGAACCCAGAAAATAGGCTGTCAGTACTATTTTAACTGAAAAAAGCAGAGATTGTTTAATGAATGACTTTTTCAAGGGCCAGAAAATAGACTAGATAAACATAATGCATCTTATATATCAGAAATTAAGGAAGCTTTCGAACACTGAAAAAAATAACATGAAATTGGGAAATAACTTAAACAGTACACCACTTGCTTATGATTGGACAATTTAAACATCAATATGGATAATTGCAACTGATTCCATCACAACAAATTAAGTTGATGTTTAAAATTACACAAATTTTCATCACTGATAACATTTCAAAGACTCTCAGAAGTAGAAGTAGCAATTTATTCTGGCAAACAGATAATAAAAAAATCATTCAATAATATCCACTTATTTTCTTACATTAACCATACTTCAGAGTCTTAGTAGAAATACTCTGTTTCTGTATCGTGATGATTGCATGCACCCATGTAAACATCATAGGCAAGTTGTAACTGCTGTAGATGTAGATCATAATGGTATACACTATAATACTGCTGGAACATGTTAAAGAAATATTATTTTAAGGAGTCACTAGAGGCTTCTTTCATTTTAATGTTGTCCCATGTTATATGGCCAGATGAGAGCAAAAACTACTGCAGATCTTATTACCACTCTCTCTATAAATAATAGAATGTCTGAATATGTATAGAGATGAGTGTTCCTTCACTGGCCAAACCTATCTTCCTGCTTCATAAGAGTCACCAAGTAGATGATGCAAGCAAATTTCTTTTTCTAAATGTTTCATCTCATAAATGGGATGCTGAGACAGGAGGATCACAGGTATGAAGCCAGCATATGATAATTAGTAAGACAATTTCAAATAAAATTTAATGAGATTTGGGGATTTAGCTCAGAAATATAGTGCCCTTGGGTTCAGTTCCAAGTATCTCTCTCTCTCTCTCTCTCTCTCTCTCTCTCTCTCTCTCTCTCTCTCTCTCTCTCTCTCACACACACACACACACACACACACACACGTGCACGTGCACACATGGATGAAAAATCAGAATATCAGCATTATACAACCCTTAATGAAGCAATAAATCTAGTCAGTGATCATTAATTGAATTCTTTTGGTTCCTGATTCTCAGTTGTTTGAACTGTGGTTTGCCTCAAAGTAATATGGTAGAACAGAGAAAAATGAGAATTTCAGATTAAAAAATATCTTGAATTGGTAGTTACTCTTTTTTTCTTTTTTATACTTTTATTGGTGCATCATAGGCTTACACTGTAATGTAGTCCACAACAATATATGTACACAGCACTTTGTGGACTTTTCTATGCCTCTCTCCAAATCTCCCCTTTCTCCATACAGGGTATTGAGACTGACATTGGTTTTTCTCACACATGTACATAATGTTAATGAAAGTGATTATTTTGTTGATCCTCCCTAGCCCCACAAACCCTGCCCTACATTGCCTCTCTTGTTCTACTGGGGTTTCTCTTCCATTATCTAAGTCCCTCTGTTTTCTCAATTACTCCTTAGCTTCCAAATATGAGAGAAAAAATATGAACCTTTACTAATCACACTCTACATAAAATTCCTGAGGTTCATCCACAATCCTGCAAGTCATAATTTTGCTCTTTTTTTATTACTGGGAGAAATATTATTGAGTTAAAAATCATAAATTTTTAATCTATCAGTTGATGGACAATTGGGTTGGTTCCATAATTTGGATATTATGAATTGTGCTGGTATAAACATGAATATACATGTATTATTATAATCTCATTCCAGACCATTTGGAAAGATACCCAGGAGTACTATAGGTAAAAATTTTCAAATTTTTAACGATTCTCTACATTGATCTTCATAGAGGCTAAACCAATCTGAAATCCC